>NC_052328.1:0-110000 GCF_016432855.1 Salvelinus namaycush | reverse complement strand
AGTCCTATGGGCCCTGGTCTAAAGTAGTACACTGTATAGGGAACACACAGTCCTATGGGCCCTGGTCTAAAGTAGTATACTGTGTAAGGAACACACAGTCCAATGGGCCCTGGTCTAAAGTAGTACGCTGTGTAAGGAACACACAGTCCAATGGGCCCTGGTCTAAAGTAGTACACTGTATAGGGAACACACAGTCCAATGGGCCCTGGTCTAAAGTAGTACACTGTGTAAGGAACACACCGTCCTATGGGCCCTGGTCTAAAGTAGTACACTGTATAGGGAACACACAGTCCAATGGGCCCTGGTCTAAAGTAGTACACTGTATTAGGAACACAGTCCTATGGGCCCTGGTCTAAAGTAGTACACTGTATTAGGAACAGTCCTATGGGCCCTGGTCTAAAGTAGTGCACTGTGTAGGGAACTCACAGTCCTATGGGCCCTGGTCTAAAGTAGTACACTGTATAAGGAACACACAGTCCTATGGGCCCTGGTCTAAAGTAGTACACTGTATTAGGAACACACAGTCCTATGGGCCCTGGTCTAAAGTAGTATACTGTATAAGGAACACACAGTCCTATGGGCCCTCGTCTAAAGTAGTACGCTGTATTAGGAACACACAGTCCTATGGGCCCTGGTCTAAAGTAGTACGCTGTATAGGGAACACACAGTCCTATGGGCCCTGGTCTAAAGTAGTACACTGTATAGGGAACACACAGTCCTATGGGCCCTGATCTAAAGTAGTACACTGTATAGGGAACACACAGTCATATGGGCCCTGGTCTAAAGTAGTATACTGTATAAGGAACACACAGTCCTATGGGCCCTGGTCTAAAGTAGTACACTGTATTAGGAACACACAGTCCTATGGGCCCTGGTCTAAAGTAGTACACTGTATTAGGAACACACAGTCCTATGGGCCCTGGTCTAAAGTAGTGCACTGTGTAGGGAACTCACAGTCCTATGGGCCCTGGTCTAAAGTAGTACACTGTATAAGGAACACACAGTCCTATGGGCCCTGGTCTAAAGTAGTACACTGTATTAGGAACACACAGTCCTATGGGCCCTGGTCTAAAGTAGTACACTGTATAAGTAACACACAGTCCTATGGGCCCTCGTCTAAAGTAGTAGGCTGTATTAGGAACACACAGTCCTATGGGCCCTGGTCTAAAGTAGTACGCTGTATAGGGAACACACAGTCCTATGGGCCCTGGTCTAAAGTAGTACACTGTATAGGGAACACACAGTCCTATGGGCCCTGATCTAAAGTAGTACACTGTATAGGGAACACACAGTCATATGGGCCCTGGTCTAAAGTAGTATACTGTATAAGGAACACACAGTCCTATGGGCCCTGGTCTAAAGTAGTACACTGTATAAGGAACACACAGTCCTATGGGCCCTGGTCTAAAGTAGTACACTGTATAAGGAACACACAGTTCTATGGGCCCTGGTCTAAAGTAGTACACTGTATTAGGAACACACAGTCCTATGGGCCCTGGTCTAAAGTAGTACACTGTATTAGGAACACACAGTCCTATGGGCACTGGTCTAAAGTAGTACACTGTATAGGGAACACACAGTCCTATGGGCCCTGGTCTAAAGTAGTACACTGTATTAGGAACACACAGTCCTATGGGCCCTGGTCTAAAGTAGTACACTGTATTAGGAACACACAGTCCTATGGGCCCTGGTCTAAAGTAGTACACTGTATTAGGAACACACAGTCCTATAGGCCCTGGTCTAAAGTAGTACACTGTATTAGGAACACACAGTCCTATGGGCCCTGGTCTAAAGTAGTATACTGTATAAGGAACACACAGTCCTATGGGCCCTGGTCTAAAGTAGTATACTGTATTAGGAACACACAGTCCTATAGGCCCTGGTCTAAAGTAGTACACTGTATTAGGAACACGCAGTCCTATGGGCCCTGGTCTAAAGTAGTACACTGTATAAGGAACACACAGTCCAATGGGCCCTGGTCTAAAGTAGTACACTGTATAGGGAACACACAGTCCAATGGGCCCTGGTCTAAAGTAGTACACTGTGTAAGGAACACACCGTCCTATGGGCCCTGGTCTAAAGTAGTACACTGTATAGGGAACACACAGTCCAATGGGCCCTGGTCTAAAGTAGTACACTGTATTAGGAACACAGTCCTATGGGCCCTGGTCTAAAGTAGTACACTGTATTAGGAACAGTCCTATGGGCCCTGGTCTAAAGTAGTGCACTGTGTAGGGAACTCACAGTCCTATGGGCCCTGGTCTAAAGTAGTACACTGTATAAGGAACACACAGTCCTATGGGCCCTGGTCTAAAGTAGTACACTGTATTAGGAACACACAGTCCTATGGGCCCTGGTCTAAAGTAGTACACTGTGTAAGGAACACAGTCCAATGGGCCCTGGTCTAAAGTAGTACACTGTATAGGGAACACACAGTCCTATGGGCCCTGGTCTAAAGTAGTACACTGTGTAAGGAACACACAGTCCTTTGGGCCCTGGTCTAAAGTAGTACACTGTGTAAGGAACACAGTCCAATGGGCCCTGGTCTAAAGTAGTACACTGTATAGGGAACACACAGTCCTATGGGCCCTGGTCTAAAGTAGTACACTGTGTAAGGAACACACAGTCCTATGGGCCCTGGTCTAAAGTAGTACACTGTATAAGGAACACACAGTCCTATGGGCCCTGGTCTAAAGTAGTACACTGTAAAGGAACACAGTCCTATGGGCCCTGGTCTAAAGTAGGACACTGTGTAAGGAACACACAGTCCAATGGGCCCTGGTCTAAAGTAGTACACTGTGTAAGGAACACACAGTCCTTTGGGCCCTGGTCTAAAGTAGTACACTGTGTAAGGAACACAGTCCAATGGGCCCTGGTCTAAAGTAGTACACTGTGTAAGGAACACAGTCCAATGGGCCCTGGTCTAAAGTAGTACACTGTATTAGGAACACACAGTCCTTTGGGCCCTGGTCTAAAGTAGTGCACTGTGTAAGGAACACACAGTCCTATGGGCCCTGGTCTAAAGTAGTACACTGTATTAGGAACACACAGTCCTATGGGCCCTGGTCTAAAGTAGTGCACTGTGTAAGGAACACACAGTCCTATAGGCCCTGGTCTAAAGTAGTGCACTGTGTAAGGAATAGGTTAGAATTTGGGACACAAGCAATACATTTGATTCTCTTCTGTAGGTATGTTACGTTCCCCAGTTTCTGTGTTGTATTTCTTATGCATTCAACTGCCGGGCATACTGCATCTGAGATTCACAGTGTGCTCGGCCCGGACACAGGAGGTTTCACCTCTTTAACCGATGCTTGTGTAAATCAGGCTCGCAGACACATCCCACACACAAACTACATGAGAGAGGTCAGGAGGTCAGCTAGAGAGATTTAATATCTAATTCTATGTGTCGAGAGGTCAATGCCTCGTGGTCCTCTGAACAATTTCTCAATCATGTTGTTTTAGCAATGTTTATGTAGTCGTGTTTATGTATCAGTGTTTATGTATCAGTGTTTATGTATCAGTGTATATGTGTTACGTTCCCCAGTTTCTGTGTTGTATTTGAGTGTGTGTGTTTCAGGAGATGGCTTCCTGGAAGCCTCCCCAACCAGCTGATTGGTCGACTCAATGGCTAATGGATGATTAGAGAGCTGACCCCGCCCCCTCGTCAAGATGCAGCTGTATCCAATTAGACTCCTGAAGCTATATAAAAGCCAGTGTTCTGTTCAGGAGGAGAGAAATGATTAGAGAGAGAGAAGATTGAATATTTTGGAGAGATTAGAGAGAGAGAGACGATAGGCAGGCTGAGATCCTTGCTGGAGAATTAGATTATGATATAGTGTTGGTTGTTTAACAGAAAGTGTGGTATGTAATGTGTTAGTTGTTGTTGGTAGCAGCTTTGATATGTTCTGTGTTTGTTGCTTTGTCAAAAGTTCTTTAGTGGCCTGAGTTAGTTTACTCAGTTTTGTTGTAAAGTGTTTGTGAAATTGTTAATCATTATTCTGTTTCATTTGTTCCCAGGGGGGAAGGAGAAGGCACTTTGGGAGTGCTTAGGCAAGAGGCCCGCGGGCATACATATACCCGTAGTATATTCACTGTCTAGGCACACTAGGTAAGACCTGGGCGGACCACCCCCTGTATTTTGGTTAGGGCACCAGGTGGTGCTAAGTTAGGTAAGTTAAGTGGGTAGGCAGGTTAGATAGGAGAGGGGGAGCTTTGATATTTACTTTCTTTCCTTTGGTTCCGTCCAGCCCCTTTTCCCCATATTACCGTGTAGGAAATAAATCCTAGTAACGGTAAATTCTGCCTTTGTCGTCCTTTCTCGCACCTACGTTCCATACCTCTTTCGCTTCACGGAGAGTTGAGTTGCAGCAGGGAGTTGCGTTCCCTCTTTATAGAGGCGTGCGTAACAAGGTAAACTACCTGCCCTCCAGGACACCTACACCACCCGATGTCACAGGAAGGCCAAAAAGATCATCAAGGACAACAACCACCCGAGCCACTGCCTGTTCACACCGCTACCATCCAGAAGGCGAGGTCAGTACAGGTGCATCAAAGCAGGGACCGAGAGCCTGAAAAACAGCTTCTATCTCAAGGCCATCAGACTGCTAAACAGCCATCACTAACTCAGAGAGGCTGCTGCCAACATACAGACTCAAATCACTGGCCACTCTAACAAATGGATCACTTGTCACTTTATGCAATGCCACTCTAAATAATGCCACTTTACTAATGTTTAAATATCTTACATTACTCATATCACATGTATATACTATGCCTCTCGGCCATCGCTCATCCATGTACTTACACATTTTCTCTTTCACCCCTTTAGATGTGTGTGTATTAGGTAGTTGTTGTGGAATTGTTAGATTACTTGTTAGATATTTTTTTATTTTTTATTATTTCACCTTTTTTTAACCTTTGGGCTGCAGGGGCAGTATTGAGTAGCCTGGATAAAAGGTGCCCATTTCAAACGGCCTCGTACTCAATTCTTGCTCGTACAATATGCATATTATTATTACTATTGGATAGAAAACACTCTAGTTTCTAAAACCGTTTGAATTATATCTGTGAGTAAAACAGAACTCATTTTGCAGCAAACTTCCTGACAGGAAGTGGAAAATCTGAAATCGATGCTCTGTTCTAGGGCCTGCCTATAAATGTGCTTGATATTTATTAGTATACATGCACTTCATACGCCTTCCACTAGATGTCAACCGGCAGTGAGAGAAGAAATGGAGTGTATAGCTTGATCTGAGGTCGAATAAAAGCTCTTGGCATGACGTGACCCCAATTTCCTGTTTTCTGGAACGCGTGAGAAGTCTGTAAAGCTGTCGTTATAGACGACTAATATCTCCGGCTTTGATTTTATTTGATACATGTGACAATATCATTGTAAATTATGTATTTTCAATATAGTTTTATTAGATTATTTAAATTTTTTCGGGACGTTAGGCGTGTTGCTTTGTCTGCGTATGTTCAGGAAGGAGAGCTTCGCGCCACTTTGCTAGCTTTCCGTGCTAATTGACTGGAGAAGAGGACATTCTAAATCCAAACAACGATTGTTCTGGACAAAGGACTCCTTGTACAACATTCTGATGGAAGATCATCAAAAGTAGGACCCATTTTATGATGCTATTTCATATATCTGTCGAACATGTGAACTAGTAGTTTGCGCCCAGATTTTGGGCACGCTCTCGCCATAACGTAAACTGCATGTCGTAATGAAGTTATTTTTAGAATTCTAACACGGCGATTGCATTAAGAACTAGTGTATCTATCATTTCCTATACAACATGTATTTTTTAGTAATGTTTATGGATAGTTATTTGGTCAGAATATGTGAGTGAGAAATATTCGGACAATGTGGGAAAAAGATGCTACGTTAGCACAATGTATAACCACTGATTTCAGCTCTAAATATGCACATTTTCGAACAAAACATAAGTGTATGTATAACCTGATGTTATAGGACTGTCATCTGATGAAGCTTATCAAGGTTAGTCAAAAATTATATATCTTTTGCTGGTTTGTTACAATCGTTAACTTTTGCTGCTGGTAAATGGCTTGTGTTTCTGGCTATTGTGGTAAGCTAATATAATGCTATATTGTGTTTTCGCTGTAAAACACTTAAGAAATCGGAAATATTTGCTGGAATCTCAAGATGCCTGTCTTTCATTTGCTGTACACCATGTATTTTTCTGAAATGTTTTATGATGAGTATTTAGGTATTTGACGTTGGGTGTCTGTAATTACTCTGGCTGCTTCGGTGCTATTTCTGACGGTAGCTGTGATGGTAGCTGCAATGTAAAACTGATTTATAGCTCAAATATGCACATTTTTCGAACAAAACATAGATTTATTGAATAACATGTTATAAGACTGTCATCTGATGAAGTTGTTTCTTGGTTAGTTTGGTTGGTTCTTGGTTAGTTAGGTTGGTTTTGTGCATGCTACCTGTGTCTGTCCTTTTTTGTATTTGGTGGTGAGCTAACATAAATATACGTGGTGTTTTCGCTGTAAAACATTTTAAAAATCGGACATGTTGGCTGGATTCACAAGATGTTTATCTTTCATATGCTGTATTGGACTTGTTAATGTGTGAAAGTTAAATATTTCTAAAAAATATTTTTGAATTTCGTGCCCTGCACTTGAAGTGGCTGTTGTCATATTGTGCCCGGCTTCGGGCTTGCAGCCCAAAGAAGTTTTTAACCAGGTAGGCAAGTTGAGAACAAGTTCTCATTTACAATTGCGACCTGGCCAAGATAAAGCAAAGCAGTTCGACACATACAACAACACAGAGTTACAGATGGAGTAAAACAAACATACAGTCAATAATACAGTAGAAAAATATGTCTATATACAATGTGAGCAAGTGAGGTGAGATAAGGGAGGTGAAAGGCAAAAAAAAGGCCATGGTGGCAAAGTAAATACAATATAGCAAGTAAAACACTGGAATGGTTGATTTGCAGTGGAAGAATGTGCAAAGTAGAGATAGAAATAATGGGGTGCAAAGGAGCTAAATAAATAAATACAGTAGGGAAAGAGGTAGTAGTTTGGGCTAAATTATAGATGGGCTATGTACAGGTGCAGTAATCTATGAGCTGCTCTGACAGCTGGTGCTTAAAGCTAGTGAGGGAG
The DNA here is from genome assembly GCF_016432855.1 of Salvelinus namaycush. Classification (NCBI taxonomy): domain Eukaryota; kingdom Metazoa; phylum Chordata; class Actinopteri; order Salmoniformes; family Salmonidae; genus Salvelinus; species Salvelinus namaycush. Next base: position 102,863 of record NC_052328.1, on the reverse strand, counting down.
AAGTGTTTCCAGTTTCAGAGATTTTTGTAGTTCGTTCCAGTCATTGGCAACAGAGAACTGGAAGGAGAGGCGGCCAAAATAATTGGTTTTGGGGGTGACCAGAGAGATATACCTGCTGGAGCGCGTGCTACAGGTGGGTGCTGCTATGGTGTCCAGCGAGCTGAGATAAGGGGGGACTTTACCTAGCAGGGTCTTGTAGATGACCTGGAGCCAGTGGGTTTGGCGACGAGTATGAAGCGAGGGCCAGCCAACGAGAGCGTACAGGTCGCAGTGGTGGGTAGTATATGGGGCTTTGGTGACAAAACAGATGGCACTGTGATAGACTGCATCCAATTTATTGAGTAGGGTATTGGAGGCTATTTTGTAAATGACATCACCGAAGTCGAGGATTGGTAGGATGGTCAGTTTTACAAGGGTATGTTTGGCAGCATGAGTGAAGGATGCTTTGTTGCGGAATAGGAAGCCAATTCTAGATTTAACTTTGGATTGGAGATGTTTGATGTGAGTCTGGAAGGAGAGTTTACAGTCTAACCAGACACCTAGGTATTTGTAGTTGTCCACATATTCTAAGTCAGAGCCGTCCAGAGTAGTGATGTTGGACAGGCGGGCAGGTGCAGGCAGCGATCGGTTGAAGAGAATGCTTTTAGTTTTACTCGTATTTAAGAGCAGTTGGAGGCCACGGAAGGAGAGTTGTATGGCATTGAAGCTCGCCTGGAGGGTTGTTAACTTCTTATGGCTGCAGCCCGACGTCGGTACACTTATGACAACAGCCAGCTCAAGTGCAGGGCGCGAAATTCAAAATATATATATTTTTTAAATATTTAACTTTCACACATTAACAAGTCCAATACAGCATATGAAAGGTACACATCTTGTGAATCAAGCCAACATGTCCGATTTTTAAAATGTTTTACAGGGAAGACACAATATGTAAATCTATTAGCTAACCACGTTAGCAACTCCATCAGTTTTTTACTCCATCAGTAGCTATCACAAATTCGACCAAATAAAGATATAAATAGCCACTAACCAAGAAACAACTTCATCAGATGACAGTCTGATAACATATTTATTGTATAGCATATGTTTTGTTAGAAAAATGTGCATATTTCAGGTATAAATCATAGTTTACATTGCAGCTACAGTCAGAAATTGCACCGAAAGCAGCCATAATATTTACAGACACCAACGTCAAATACCTAATTACTCATCATAAAACATTTCTGAAAAATACATAGTGTACATCAATTGAAAGACAGGCATCTTGTGATTCCAGACAATATTTCCGATTTATCAAGTGTTTTACAGTGAAAACACAATATAGCGTTATATTAGCTTAGCACAATAGCCAGAAAGACAAGCCATTTCCCAGTAGCAAAAGTAAGCGATCGTAACAAACAAGCAAAAGATATATAATTTGACTAACCTTGATTTTCTTCCTCAGATGACAGTCCTATAACATCAGGTTATACATACACTTATGTTTTGTTCGAAAATGTGCATATTTAGAGCTGAAATCAATGGTTACACCGTGTGCTAACTTAGCTACTTTTTCCCACTACGTCCGGATTTTTCCTGACACTTTTTCTGACACACATATTCTGACCAAATAGCTATTCATAAACATAACTAAAAAATACATGTTGTATAGGAAATGATAGATCCATTAGTTCTTAATGAAATCGCAGTGTTAGAATTCTAAAAAAATAACTTCATTACGATATGCAGCTTCGGTATAGCTAGAGTACCCAAACGTTGGCCGCCCACGACTAGTACAACATGTTCGACAGATATATGAAATAGCATCATAAAATGTTTCTTACTTTTGCTGATCTTTCATCAGAATGTTGGACAAGGTGTCCTTTGTCCAGAACAGTCGTTGTTTGGAATTAGAACGGACACTTTCCCTCTTCATTTAGCACGCGCGATTGCCAAGTGGCACGGATCTCTCCATGTCAACAAACGGAAGAGAACGGAACACAGCAAAACTCCCGAAAAAATTTCAATAATCTGATTAAACTATATTGAAAAAACATACTTTACGATGATATGGTCACATGTATCAAATAAAATCAAAGCCGGAGATATTAGTCGTCCATAACGGCAGCTAAACAGAAGGCAAATCCATGTCTCTCTTCGCGCCTGCCTGAAAACAGGAAATGGAGGATACGTCATTCCATGAGCTGTAATTCGAGTCCAGATCAAGTTACACAGTCCATTTCTTCTCTCACTCCTTGTCGACATCTAGTGGAAGACGTATGAAGTGCATCTAAACTAATAAATAACAAGGGATTTAATAGGCAGCCCCTGGAACAGAGCCTCAATTTCAGACTTTCCACTTCCTGTCAGGAAGTTTGCTGCAGAATGAGTTCTGTTTCACTCACAGATATAATTCAAACGGTTTTAGAAACTAGAGTGTTTTCTATCCAATAGTAATAATAATATGCATATTGTACGAGCAAGAATTGAGTACGAGGCCGTTTGAAATGGGCACCTTTTATCCAGGCTACTCAATACTGCCCCTGCAGCCCAAAAAGGTTAACACAGTGTACAAAGAAGGGCCAGAAGTATACAGAATGGTGTCGTCTGCGTAGAGGTGGATCAGAGACTCACCAGCAGCAAGAGCGACATCATTGATGTATACAGAGAAGAGAGTCGGTCCAAGAATTGAACCCTGTGGCACCCCCATAGAGACTGCCAGAGGCCCGGTCAACAGACCCTCCGATTTGACACACAGAACTCTATCAGAGAAGTAGTTGATGAACCAGGCGAGGCAATCATTTGAGAAACCAAGGCTGTCGAGTCTGCCGATGAGGATGTGGTGATTGACAGAGTTTAAAGCCTTGGCCAGGTCAATGAATACGGCTGCACAGTATTGTTTCTTATCGATGGCGGTTAAGATGTCGTTTAGGACCTTGAGCGTGGCTGAGGTGCACCCATGACCAGCTCTGAAACCAGATTGCATAGCGGAGAAGGTATGGTGGGATTCGAAATGGTCGGAAAATCTGTTTGTTGACTTGGCTTTCGAAGACCTTAGAAAGGCAGGGTAGGATAGATATGGGTCTGTAGCAGTTTGGGTCAAGAGTGTCGCTCCCTTTGAAAAGGGGGATGACCGCAGCTGCTTTCCAATCTTTGGGAATCTCAGACGACACGAAAGAGGTTGAACAGGCTAGTAATAGGGGTGACAACAATTTCAGCAGATATTTTTAGAAAGAAAGGGTCCAGATTACCTAGCCCGGCTGATTTGTAGGGGTCCAGATTTTGCAGCTCTTTCAGAACATCAGCTGACTGGATTTGGGAGAAGGAGAAATGGGGAAGGCTTGGGCGAGTAGCTGTGGGGGGTGCAGTGTATTTGACCGGGGTAGGGGTAGCCAGGTGGAAAGCATGGCCAGCCGTAGAAAAATGCTTATTGAAATTCTCAATTATAGTGGATTTGTCGGTGGTGACAATGTTTCCTATCTTCAGTGCAGTGGGCAGCTGGGAGGAGATGTTCTTATTCTCCATGGACTTTAGTGTCCCAGAACTTTTTTGAGTTTGTGTTGCAGGAAGCAAATTTCTGCTTGAAAAAGCCTTCGCTTTTCTAACTGCCTGTGTATATTGGTTCCTAACTTCCCTGAAAAGTTGCATATCACGGGGGCTGTTCGATGCTAATGCAGAACGCCATAGGATGTTTTTGTGTTGGTTAAGGGCAGTCAGGTCTGGAGAGAACCAAGGGCTATATCTGTTCCTGGTTCTAAATTTCTTGAATGGTGCATGCTTATTTAAGATGGTGAGGAAGGCATTTAAAAAAAATAACCAGGAACCCTCTACTGACGGAATGAGGTCAATATCCTTCCAGGATACCCCGGCCAGGTCGATTAGAAAGGCCTGCTCGCTGAAGTGTTTCAGGGAGCGTTTGACAGTGATGAGTGGAGGTCGTTTGACCGCTGACCCATTACGGGTGCAGGCAATGAGGCAGTGATCGCTGAGATCTTGGTTGAAAACAGCAGAGGTGTATTTAGAGGGCAGGTTGGTTAGGATGATATCTATGAGGGTGCCCGTGTTTACGGCTTTGGGGTTGTACCTGGTAGGTTCATTGATAATTTGTGTGAGATTGAGGGCATTAAGCTTAGATTGTAGGATGGCTGGGATGTTAAGCATGTCCCAGTTTAGGTCGCCTAGCAGCACGAGCTCTGAAGATAGATGGGGGGCAATCAGTTCACATATGGTGTCCAGAGCACAGCTGGGGGCAGAGGGTGGTCTATAGCAGGCGGCAACGGCAGACTTGTTTTTAGAGAGGTGGATTTTTAAAAGTAGAAGTTCAAATTGTTTGGGTACAGACCTGGATAGTAGGACAGAACTCTGCAGGTTATCTTTGCAGTAGATTGCAACACCGTTCTATCTTGTCTGAAAATGTTGTAGTTATGGATGAAAATGTCAGAATTCTTGGTGGTCTTCCTAAGCCAGGATTCAGACACGGCTAGAACATCCGGGTTGGCAGAGGGTGCTAAAGCAGTGAATAAAACAAACTTAGGGAGGAGGCTTCTAATGTTTACATGCGTGAAACCAAGGCTTTTACGGTTACAGAAGTCATCAAAAGAGAGCGCCTGGGGAATAGGAGTGGAGCTAGGAACTGCTGGGTACTGGATTCACCTCTACATCACCAGAGGAACAGAGGAGGAGTAGGATAAGGGTATGGCTAAAAGCTATGAGAATTGGTCATCTAGAACGTCTAGAACAGAGAGAAAAAGGAAGTTTTTGGGGGTGATAAAAGTTTCAAGGTATGATGTACAGACAAAGGTATGGTAGGATGTGAATACTGTGGAGGTAAACCTAGGTATTGAGTGATGATGAGAGAGATATTGTCTCTAGAAACATCATTGAAACCAGGTGATGTCATCGCATGTGTGGGTGGTGGAACTGAAAGGTTGGATAAGGTATAGTGAGCAGGGCTAGAGGCTCTACAGTGAAATAAGCCAATAAACACTAACCAGAACAGCAATGGACAAGGCATATTGACATTAAGGAGAGGCATGCTTAGTCGAGTGATCATAAGGGTCCAGTGAGTAGTGAGGTTGGTTGGGGTCACGGCGATATTACTACACTGTTGGAACTAGAAGCACAGGCATTTCACTACACTCGCATTAACATCTGCTAACCATGTGTATGTGACAAATACAATTTGATTTGAGTATTATATATTAGGCAATGTGGGAGAAGACACAACATTTGACAATGTGGGAGAAGACGTTACATTTGGCTATGTGGGAGAAGACGTTACATTTGGCCATGTGGGAGAAGACGTTACATTTGGCCATGTGGGAGAAGACGTTACATTTGGCCATGTGGGAGAAGACGTTACATTTGGCCATGTGGGAGAAGACGTTACATTTGGCCATGTGGGAGAAGACGTTACATTTGGCCATGTGGGAGAAGACGTTACATTTGGCCATGTGGGAGAAGACGTTACATTTGGCCATGTGGGAGAAGACGTTACATTTGGCCATGTGGGAGAAGACGTTACATTTGGCCATGTGGGAGAAGACGTTACATTTGGCCATGTGGGAGAAGACGTTACATTTGGCCATGTGGGAGAAGACACAACATTTGGCTTTTATCGCCCCCAAAAACTTCCTTTTTCTCTCTGTTCTAGACGTTCTAGATGACCAATTCTCATAGCTTTTAGCCATACCCTTATCCTACTCCTCCTCTGTTCTTCTGGTGATGTAGAGGTGAATCCAGGCCCTGCAGTTCCTAGCTCCACTCCTATTCCCCAGGCGCTCTCTTTTGATGACTTCTGTAACCGTAATAGCCTTGGTTTCACGCATGTTAACAAATGTTGTGAAGACACAACATTTGGCGATGTTGGAGAAGACACAACATTTGGCCATGTGGGAGAAGACACAACATTTGGCCATGTGGGAGAAGACACAACATTTGGCCATGTGGGAGAAGACACAACATTTGGCCATGTGGGAGAAGACACAACATTTGGCCATGTGGGAGAAGACACAACATTTGACCATGTGGGAGAAGACACAACATTTGGCCATGTGGGAGAAGACACAACATTTGACTATGTGGGAGAAGAGACACCATTTGGCCATTTGGGAGAAGATGTTACATTTGGCCATGTGGGAGAAGATACAACATTTGACTATATGGGAGAAGACACAACATTTGGCCATGTGGGAGAAGATGTAACTTGACAGATGTACAAACACATCGAGAGGCAGGAGTGAGTGAACTGTAAATTGCCTCTATTTTGATGCCAAGTCCTATTTATTCAGCTTGAGGAGAAATACAGGATACACAAACCGATCCATGTTGATGACAGCTGTTTTGACATCTCTCTCTCCTCCTCCTCTCTCCTCCTCCTCGTTCCCTCTCTCCTCCTCCTCGTTCCCTCTCTCCTCCTCCTCCCCTCTCCTCCTCCTCCTCATCTCTCCTCCTCCTCCTCATCTCTCTCCTCCTCCTCCTCTCTCTCTCCTCCTCCTCCTCTCTGATTTGCTCCATCTCTTTTGGAGACACTATGTGATCTGTGTTTTTAACATGAACAAATTATAATATCTACATTTCAATGAATCAACCTTCATGAGAGAAGTCTTTCAATTCATTCAAAGTTGTACGGACTTGTTGTACTTATGTCAGCATTGTCATACAGTACGTCTACGTGCTTACAATGTCATATAGTACGTGGTTACATTGTCATACAGTAGGTCTATGTGGTTACATTGTCATTCAGTACGTGGTCACATTGTACTGTGGTCACATTGTACGTCTACATGGTTACATTGTCATACAGTAGGTCTACGTGGTTACATTGTCATAGAGTAAGTCTACGTGGTTACATTGTCATACAGTAGGTGGTTGCATTGTCATACAGGAGGTCTACGTGGTTACTGTGTCATACAGGAGGTCTACGTGGTTACTGTGTCATACAGGAGGTCTACGTGGTTACTGTGTCATACAGTAGGTCTACGTGGTTACAGTGTCATACAGTAGGTCTACGTGGTTACAGTGTCATACAGTAGGTCTACGTGGTTACAGTGTCATACAGTAGGTCTACGTGGTTACAGTGTCATACAGTAGGTCTACGTGGTTACAGTGTCATACAGTAGGTCTACGTGGTTAGTGTCATACAGTAGGTCTACGTGGTTACTGTGTCATACAGTAGGTCTACGTGGTTACATTGTCATACAGTAGGTCTACGTGGTTACTGTGTCATACAGTAGGTCTACGTGGTTACATTGTCATACAGTAGGTCTACGTGGTTAGTGTCATACAGTAGGTCTACGTGGTTACTGTGTCATACAGTAGGTCTACGTGGTTACAGTGTCATACAGTACGTGGTTACATTGTCATACAGAAGGTCTACGTGGTTACTGTGTCATACAGTAGGTCTACGTGGTTACAGTGTCATACAGTACGTGGTTACATTGTCATACAGAAGGTCTACATGGTTACAGTGTCATACAGTAGTTCTACGTGGTTACAGTGTCATACAGTAGTTCTACGTGGTTAGTGTTATACAGTAGGTCTACGTGGTTACAGTGTCATACAGTACGTGGTTACAGTGTCATACAGTAGGTCTACGTGGTTAGTGTCATACAGTAGGTCTACGTGGTTACAGTGTTATACAGTAGGTCTACGTGGTTACAGTGTCATACAGTACGTGGTTACAGTGTCATACAGTAGGTCTACGTGGTTAGTGTCATACAGTACGTGGTTACAGTGTCATACAGTAGGTCTACGTGGTTAGTGTCATACAGTAGGTCTACGTGGTTACAGTGTCATACAGTACGTGGTTACAGTGTCAAACAGTAGGTCTACGTGGTTACAGTGTCAAACAGTAGGTCTACGTGGTTAGTGTCATACAGTAGGTCTACGTGGTTAGTGTCATACAGTAGGTCTACGTGGTTAGTGTCATACAGTACGTGGTTACAGTGTCATACAGTAGGTCTACGTGGTTAGTGTCATACAGTAGGTCTACGTGGTTACAGTGTCATACAGTACGTGGTTACAGTGTCAAACAGTAGGTCTACGTGGTTACAGTGTCATACAGAAGGTCTACGTGGTTACAGTGTCATACAGTAGGTCTACGTGGTTACAGTGTCATACAGTAGGTCTACGTGGTTACAGTGTCATACAGTAGGTCTACGTGGTTACAGTGTCATACAGTAGGTCTACGTGGTTAAAGTGTCATACAGTAGGTCTACGTGGTTACAGTGTCATACAGTAGGTCTACGTGGTTACAGTGTCATACAGTAGGTCTACGTGGTTACAGTGTCATACAGTAGGTCTACGTGGTTACAGTGTCATACAGTAGGTCTACGTGGTTACAGTGTCATACAGTAGGTCTACGTGGTTACTGTGTCATACAGTAGGTCTACGTGGTTACATTGTCATACAGAAGGTCTACGTGGTTACAGTGTCATACAGTAGGTCTACGTGGTTACAGTGTCATACAGTAGGTCTACGTGGTTACAGTGTCATACAGTAGGTCTACGTGGTTACTGTGTCATACAGTAGGTCTACGTGGTTACAGTGTCATACAGTAGGTCTACGTGGTTACAGTGTTTTAGGATGAAACAGGAAGGAAGTTTACACCATATTTGTACATGGTGGTTTCCCTGGCTCACCCAGAAAGAGACAGAAGAAAAGACAATGTGACAAATATGTATCATTAGATAAGACCTAAGATGTGTCTCAAGTGGCTCCCTTTTCCCTGTGGAGGCCTATGGGCTGTGGGCAAAAATAGTGCTCTATATAGGGAATAATGTGCACAGTAAAGTCTCAAAACACCACGATGGGGTAATGAAACCATAAAGTATTCCACCTAAGCAGAGGTGTGTTCTTGGAGGGATTTTTAATGTTAACCCAATGTCTGTGTTTTAATTTGTATATATTTTTATATTGAACCTTTATTTACCTAGGCAAATCAGTTTAAGAACATTCTTATTTACAATGACGGCCTACCGACTGTTCACACTGTAATGATTAAAAACAGTTATCACTTGACTCAGTAAGCACTATATTTTTTGTATTTAACAAGGCAAGTCAGTTAATCAGAATTTGTTCTTAACAATGACGGCCTAGGAACAGTGGGCCTTGTTCAGGGGCAGAACAACAGATTTTTACCTTCTCAACTCAGGGATTCGATCTAGCAACCTTTCGGTTACAGGCCCAATGCTCTAACCACTAGGCTACCTGCCGCCCCAGTTTCCATGTTTTTTTTTTTCCAATTTCAATTCAATCCAAAGTAATTTATTACAGTGTGGTTGAGTAGGTAAAATTCCAATAAAATGTACCATCTTACTGCCTCTCCTGTTTCCAATCTGTCTAAATAAAGCATTGAACAATATAAATATTCTCCGTAGGCCATTATCATCAATCAATATTTAGGCTATAAATCATTTGCATTTCTAAACCATTGATTGTATGAGAAACACCGTTTGTCTGTTTTGAGGCTGCCTTTTCCATGCACTGAAACCCCCAGAAAGTGTTTTCACAAAACTCTCTCTTAAAAACACCAATGTTCAGGTTGAAGAACCACTTTGGGTGTTTCAGAGTTTTTCTTTTGTTAAAACACATTCTGCCTGGGTGGCAGGTAGCCTAGTGGTGTTGAGCGTTGGGACAGTAACTGGAAGGTTGCTAGATCGAATCCCGAGCTGACAAGGTAAAAATCTGTCGTTCTGCCCCTGAACAAGGCAGTTAACCCACTGTTCCTGGGCTGTAATTGTAAATAAAAATGTGTTCTTTAACTGACTTGCCTGGTTGAATAAAGGTTAAATGTAAAATAGCTAATATAAATGTATGCAAGTTGTGCAGAGCCTGAGGTCTGGCAATAACGCCCCCCAGCAGAGACCCCTCTCCCCATAGAAGACCAGGGTTCAAATCCCCTGCTTCAACCCTCCAATCTGTTTCTCCTACCTATCTGTGTTGTCTCAGTTATGAAATGACAGTCTCAATAAAGTGTCAAAATACCCCGAACATATATTTTATCAAATGTACGCAAGTCGTTTAATTGATTTGTTAATTTCATTTTACCAAAATAATGTTAGAATAAATACAATTTAATAGGTTGCTCAAAATGTAAGTATCTTTCATGAGGATAACCAAAGACAGAGAAAATGTAGTGATTGAACTCATTGGAAGTCTTTTGGTTTTAATCCGCCTGCATTTCATATCTTGCCACATGACTGTTTTTAGAGGATTAGAGGTCATTCCATTTTTAGACTTTATGATTCTTTCACACAATGTTGTATTCATGTTTGAAAAAAGGAAAATTATATTTTTATATTAGAATTAAGGTTGTTGTGCCTTGAGGTGTAATGGATCATGATGAACCCATATCAAAACCGTCAGACAAATTGATATTCAATGACGACAGCACCCATTCTCACACAGACAATTGTCAGCAGAAGAGGGAAGTGCAGAATCCTCAATTCTTTCAGTTTAACCTCGAGTTAGTACTGGTGGTTTGAACACTGTGCTTGACAGTGCCTGCCAAAACGATATAAAATGGCAAATGATCAAATACAATAAACAATGTAAAATATTAAGACACTTCAGAAAAATAAATCTAATTCTGCACTAGATAGAATTCTAAACATCATAATGGTGTTTAGAAGCATGAGAGGAAGACACAGCAAACGAGAAGGAATCTGATACTCCACTAGACAGGACTCAAAACACACAAATAGGGGTTTTATTATTTTCTATTAGTGCTCTCAGTCCCTGGCAAGGTCCAAGGTGGAGCGGGTCGAGAGTTTCAAGTTCCTTGGTGTCCACATCACCAACAAACTATCATGGTCCAAACACACCAAGAAAGTCATGAAGAGGGCACGAAAACGCCTTTCCCCCTCAGGAGAGGCCACTGATTGGCTGATTGGCTACAATGACCCTCAAAAAGTTCTACAGCTGCACCATCGAGGGCATCCTGAGCCGGTTGTTTCACCGCCTGGTAAGGCGCTACAGAGGGTAGTACGTACAGCCCAGTACATCACTGGGGCCAAGCCTCCTGCCATCCAGGACCAACATACTAGGCAGTGTCAGGAAGGCCCAAACAATTGCCAAAGACTCCAGTCACCCAAGTCATAGACTGTTCTCTCTGTTATCGTACGGCAAGCGGTACCGGAGTGCCAAGTCTAGGTCCAAGAGGCTCCTTAGGCTTCTACTCCCAAGCCATAAGAAAATGCATAACAATTAATCAAATGGCCTCCCGGACTGTTTTTACACTGCTGCTCCTCTGTTTATTATCTATGCATAGTCACTTTACCCCTACCTACAGTACATGTACAAATGACCTCAACTAACCTGTAACCCAGCACATTGACTCGGTACCGGTATACCCTGTATACAGCCTCGTTATTGTTATTTTATTGTGTTACTATTATTATTATTTTTGTTTTTTGTTTATTTAGTAAATATTTCCTTAACTATATTTTCTTAACTGCATTGTTTGATAAGGGCTTGTAAGTAAGCATTTCACGGTAGGGTCAACACCTGTTGTATTCGGCGCATGTGACAAATAACATTCGATTTGATTTAGTGGCGTTACAACACACCATGTCATGTTTCAGAACATCTCAGGAGGATGTGTTTCAATACTCCAGCAAAGTCAAGGGTTTCGTCTCCGTCAAGTTGGTGGCAGCTCAGTTGCCACTAGTTTAGGTGTTACAGTGCATTTCATTTGAACGGTTTTGTCATTTAGGATGCAAAATAAGCTACGTTGAACGGTTTGTCATTTAGGATGCAATATAAGCTATGTTGAACAGGGAGTCGTTTGAACAGATTTCTATTAGCATTTTGTCATTCATCAGCTGTCGACTTGATTATTTGTGTCGTTATGCCCCAGTCACCTGAAAACTAGGCCAGCCAAAACCAGGCTTATTTTTTTCTGCGTAGGAGGACTAATCATTCTGATTCCAACCATTCTGAGTCCACCACTGTCTGCTTCCTCTCCCATTTCATAGTGATTGATGGGGTTTCGAATTCAAGGTGAAAGTTGCTAATAACTTGTAATTCTGTCCACAGAGAATCCATAACGACTTGGCTGATGTTGCAGAAAACAGACTTGAAATGGTAACTTCTTAGAGATGGGATAAACCTTTTATCTTTTTTTTTTTTTTTTAAATGGAGCCTTTCAAGACAGAACTCTGCATCAGAAGGCCCTGAATTCCTTCAACCAACTTTCCATTGTGAGATAATGGGTGTATTGTAACGATCGTCTGTGGTGGTAGAAGGATCGGACCAAAGCACAGCGTGGTAAGTGTTCATGTCTTTAATATAACTCCAAAACTGAACACAGGAACAAAAACAATAAACGATGATCAACAAACGAAACAGTACCGTGTGGCGACAAACACTGACACGGAAGACAAACACCCACAAACCAAAAGACAAAACAGGCTACCTAAATATGGTTCCCAATCAGAGACAATGAAAAACACCTGCCTCTGATTGAGAACCATATCAGGCCAAACGACAAACCCAACATAGAAACACAAAACATAGATAACCCACCCAACTCACGCCCTGACCACACTAAAACAAAGAAAATACAAAAGAACTATGGTCAGAACGTGACATGTATTCTCTAAGATACTGGAGAGAAGTCCACGATAAGAAGAACTCTCCAAGGAGGGCTTTCATTAACAGCATATTGAGCCAGTCACTGTGACTGAGTCTGTCACAACAGGTAATAGCCTATTAACAAAGCCAATACAGATGGATGATGTTATCACACACAAAGGGAGACAGTAGGTACTGAAAATGGAAAAAGCCACATTTGTTGAGAAGATTTGAGGATTACGTGTTCAGGCACACATACGTAAGCTTCAATTCAAATGTGGTTAATTTAGCTCTCTAGGTCCATACACACATTTAGTCACACACACGTGTGCTCACATGCACACACAGAGCTGTCATGCACCCATTATTTTAGTGGGTGCACCAAGTACGCAAGGATGGAGGGCAGGGTGGAGGCAGAGAAGTATTTGGAAGTCAGAGAATTTAACATGTTTCAAACACCTGAAACAGTTTTTTCCTGCAACGTAAAGCCATATTCATGATGTCTAATTTGATGTATAAAAAGGTATCTAAGCGTACCGCTTTGCCTGTTCAATGGTCATTGTAATTAACGAAACACACTGAACTCTAATGCCTTAGGAGATCAGTACAACTGCCAGCTCAAATCAAATCAAACGCTGTTTGTTTCAATCGACAATCTCTCTCTCCTCCGCTTGTACTGGGGAGGGGGGGATACTCTTTGCCTGGTCCAGTCAGTGTGTGTCCCCGCCGCAAAATACAGCTGATAGATATATGTCATATAAATAATTATGATCAAATGTGGGCTTAAAAATAAAAGTTGAGTTATTAATTTAACGTTTGCAAAATAAATAAACAGGCCACATCTGAGAGGACACATACCCATGATGCATCTGTGTACACACACACACACACACACTTCAACCACACCTTTGTTTCATTACCAAACCGGAGAGAAACCTCCATATGATGAAGTCCCACAAAACAAATTGCTTGTAACAAACAGTTACATGACCTACAGAATGGTCAAGAACACACTTCTACCAGCACCAATCTAAAAGCCACCAGAATGTTCTCCAACTGATCTTTAAACCTGAAGCTTCTCAGTAAACTTACAATTCTTACACGTAATGCAAAGTTTGCAAATTCAAATCCACATTCTAGGACACTTTACAGTACAGTAAAGCATATTGCCTCTCTACCATCTCTGGGGAAAAAAGTCACAACGGTATTTTCCCGAGGAGCCTTCAGCCAGAAGAGAGAAGAAGAAGAAGGAACAGGGGAATATGATCTAACTGAACTTTATCTTCAGCTGGCAGCACAACTCCTGACCAGAGATGTGTTCTGACAGACGACGGTCACATTCTAAAGAACGCCTCAGGATTCCATTACCCATAGTTCTATCAGAGAACACAACTCACTGGCAATGTCACTTTGACTGTGTGGAGCTTCACGAAGAGCTGCAGAGATATACCCCTATCTCCTCTACAGCTGGGGCCCTGGGAGTGTCCCGAAATGCACCCTGTTCCCTAGATAGTGCACTACTTTTGACCAGAGCACTATGGGCCCTGGTCAAAAGTAGTGCACAACATATGGAATAGGGTGCCATTTGGGATTCTAACCCTGGCTGCCTAGCTCAGCTGAAATCTCTGCAGTATTCCATTAAGAGTCTGTGCAGAGATGAGACATCTCACTCCTACCTTGTAGGGAATTACTTTATATCACTTGTTTTCTTCATGCTATCTGGCTTGACGGCCGGCAGTGGCTTGACACGGACACTACGTTTGCTGTAAAATCATTCTAACCACACAGTTGAGATCACAATATAAATTGATATTGTTTCTCAATCGGAGAACATATTTTCTCACTCAGGACAATTTACAGCCTAAAAACATGTATGATAGTTTTATTTGGTTGCCAAAACTGGAGTTTATCACACTCTGCCTACAGTTCTACATTTTCTATCAAGTTTTAAAACCCGAAAGTCTCCAGGCTCTGTGTGTTCTGTGTCCGTTTATAAATGGATCTGCTATTGTAATTAGGGAGTTCTCTCCTGTCCAATCAGCTGTCCAGATTGGCGGGAGACAGATATGAAACACCTGAGGCTTCTCCTCACCCACTGATTGGCTGAAATGTTCCTTCCTCCATAATTGGTGAGTTTGAATCAGAGCACTGTTCCGTGAGTTTGGGTCTTTCTGCCGTGCCGTGCCGTGGGTGGTTTTGGAACAGCCCCCAACCATACTTTAGAGAGGGAAACATGAGGGATACTCCAGTGTACATGAGCTCATTCACTCAGTCATTTCTGATTTCATGTGTGTGATGTGAGGCATTGTTTGTCCATCCATGTCAGATCTTGTAACTTTCTGTCCAATTTAGATTCAGCAGCTGGATGCTCATCAAAGCATGCCTTAGTTACCTTAGGGAGTTTCTACTACAGAGTTATTTTTCAATAGCTGGGTGCTCATCAAAGCATGCCTTAGTTACCTTAAGGAGTTTCTACTACAGAGTTATTTTTCAATAGCTGGGTGTTCATCAAAGCATGCCTTAGTTACCTTAGGGAGTTTCTACTACAGAGTTATTTTTCAATAGCTGGGTGCTCATCAAAGCATGCCTTAGTTACCTTAAGGAGTTTCTACTACAGAGTTATTTTTCAATAGCTGGGTGTTCATCAAAGCATGCCTTAGTTACCTTAGGGAGTTTCTACTACAGAGTTATTTTTCAATAGCTGGGTGTTCATCAAAGCATGCCTTAGGGAGTTTCTACTACAGAGTTATGTTTCCACAGTAGAGGATGTGTTTCAGCAAAGACAATAGTATCTCCCTAAATGAAATGATTGGACGTACTGCCAACTGCAGCAATATTATCTTGGAAGAAATATTGTATACCAGCCAGTAAAACAAGGAGTTATTCCAAGGTAAAAACAAATTGCATCTGTAAAAATCAGGTGTCCAACACCACTTTTGAAAAGCGCTTAATTTATTAGTAAAAAGTTAAGTTAGATGTTGGAGACAGACGTTTCCTGTCTTGAGTTGTTGTAGTTCATTTTGTGGCACTGCTGAGAAGGAAATCTCACATTTCTTGGTAAATAGAGGACACACTGTTTAATGGTAGATAGAGGACACGCTGTTTAACGGTAGATAGAGGACACGCTGTTTAACGGTAGATAGAGGACACGCTGTTTAATGGTAGATAGAGGGCACGCTGTTTAACGGTAGATAGAGGACACACTGTTTAACGGTAGATAGAGGACACACTGTTTAATGGTAGATAGAGGACACACTGTTTAATGGTAGATAGAGGACACACTGTTTAACGGTAGATAGAGGGCACACTGTTTAACGGTAGATAGAGGACACACTGTTTAATGGTAGATAGAGGACACACTGTTTAACGGTAGATAGAGGACACGCTGTTTAACGGTAGATAGAGGACACGCTGTTTAACGGTAGATAGAGGGCACGCTGTTTAATGGTAGATAGAGGACACACTGTTTAACGGTAGATAGAGGGCACACTGTTTAACGGTAGATAGAGGACACACTGTTTAATGGTAGATAGAGGACACACTGTTTAACGGTAGATAGAGGACACGCTGTTTAACGGTAGATAGAGGACACGCTGTTTAACGGTAGATAGAGGACACGCTGTTTAACGGTAGATAGAGGACACGCTGTTTAACGGTAGATAGAGGACACGCTGTTTAACGGTAGATAGAGGGCACACTGTTTAACGGTAGATAGAGGACACACTGTTTAACGGTAGATAGAGGACACACTGTTTAATGGTAGATAGAGGACACACTGTTTAACGGTAGATAGAGGGCACACTGTTTAATGGTAGATAGAGGACACGCTGTTTAACGGTAGATAGAGGACACGCTGTTTAACGGTAGATAGAGGACACGCTGTTTAACGGTAGATAGAGGACACGCTGTTTAACGGTAGATAGAGGACACACTGTTTAATGGTAGATAGAGGGCACACTGTTTAACGGTAGATAGAGGACACACTGTTTAATGGTAGATAGAGGGCACACTGTTTAACGGTAGATAGAGGACACACTGTTTAATGGTAGATAGAGGACACACTGTTTAACGGTAGATAGAGGACACACTGTTTAACGGTAGATAGAGGACACACTGTTTAACGGTAGATAGAGGACACACTGTTTAATGGTAGATAGAGGACACACTGTTTAACGGTAGATAGAGGACACACTGTTTAACGGTAGATAGAGGACACACTGTTTAATGGTAGATAGAGGACACACTGTTTAACGGTAGATAGAGGACACACTGTTTAACGGTAGATAGAGGACACACTGTTTAACGGTAGATAGAGGACACACTGTTTAACGGTAGATAGAGGGTCAGAGGACACGCTGTTTAACGGTAGATAGAGGACACACTGTTTAACGGTAGATAGAGGACACACTGTTTAACGGTAGATAGAGGACACACTGTTTAACGGTAGATAGAGGACACACTGTTTAACGGTAGATAGAGGACACACTGTTTAACGGTAGATAGAGGACACGCTGTTTAATGGTAGATAGAGGACACACTGTTTAATGGTAGATAGAGGACACACTGTTTAACGGTAGATAGAGGGCACACTGTTTAATGGTAGATAGAGGACACACTGTTTAATGGTAGATAGAGGACACACTGTTTAATGGTAGATAGAGGACACGCTGTTTAACGGTAGATAGAGGACACGCTGTTTAACGGTAGATAGAGGACACACTGTTTAATGGTAGATAGAGGGCACACTGTTTAATGGTAGATAGAGGGCACACTGTTTAATGGTAGATAGAGGACACACTGTTTAATGGTAGATAGAGGGCACACTGTTTAATGGTAGATAGAGGGCACACTGTTTAATGGTAGATAGAGGACACACTGTTTAACGGTAGATAGAGGACACACTGTTTAACGGTAGATAGAGGACACACTGTTTAACGGTAGATAGAGGACACGCTGTTTAACGGTAGATAGAGGACACGCTGTTTAACGGTAGATAGAGGACACGCTGTTTAACGGTAGATAGAGGACACGCTGTTTAACGGTAGATAGAGGACACGCTGTTTAACGGTAGATAGAGGACACGCTGTTTAATGGTAGATAGAGGACACACTGTGTAATGGTAGATAATCTGTCAGCGGTGTGTACCGGTCTGTCAGTGTGTACCAGTCTGTCAGCGGTGTGTAACGGTCTGTTAGCGGTGTGTACCGGTCCTCCCGGCAGACGAGGAGGAGACAGAAGCAGAGTCAGAATACAGATGGTTCAACAGCAGTTCAGTCTGACATCTTGTGTGTGTGTGTGTGTGTGTGTGTGTGTGTGTGTGTGTGTGTGTGTGCGCGTTCACCAGCAGTTCAGTCTAAGATCCAGTCAGAACCATTTGTCAGATGTTTGTTCTAAGAGTTAGTGTTTGACACACCCTGTCTGTCCTCATCCCGACAGAATGGGTGGTCTGAAATGTCAATCAACTTTAATGTTAATGCATTGCAACCCATCTCAATGTATTTCTAATAACAATATTGATACGTTACATGAATCCAGACTACAAATAACAATACTGATTAATGACATTAATCCAGACTACAAATAACAATACTGATTAATGACATTAATCCAGACTACAAATAACAATACTGATTAATGACATTAATCCAGACTACAAATACCAATATTGATACGTTGCATTAAATCCAGACTATAAGTAACAATTCTGATACATTACATTCCAACCATGTAATCCGTCTGTGTTAGAATGGCCCTGTAGGCACACACACACACACACACACACACACACACACACACACACACACACACACACACACACACACACACACACACACACACACACACACTAATGGGGGCCGCTCTCTAGATCATGAACTCCACACACCCTCCTCCCCTGTGTGCATGTTTTGTTTTTTTCCCTTAGCACTACACAGCTGATTCAAGTAATCACGGTATGTTGATGAGTTCGTTATTTGAATCAGTTGTGTAGTACTAAGGTAAAACAACAAAATGTACACCCAGTGGAGGCTCCAGGACCGAGTATCAGAAACCCTGATCTAGACAACAGTAACAGACACGACCCAGGTGAACCCTGATCTAGATAACAGTAGCAGACACGACCCAGGTGAACCCTGATCTAGATAACAGTAGCAGACACAACCCAGAGAAACCCTGATCTAGATAACAGTAGCAGACACAACCCAGGTGAACCCTGATCTAGATAACAGTAGCAGACACAACACATAGAACCCTGATCTAGATAACAGTAGCAGACACAACCCAGAGAAACCCTGATCTAGATAACAGTAGCAGACACAACCCAGAGAAACCCTGATCTAGATAACAGTAGCAGACACAACCCAGAGAAACCCTGATCTAGATAACAGTAGCAGACACAACCCAGGTGAACCCTGATCTAGATAACAGTAACAGACACAACCCAGGTGAACCCTGATCTAGATAACAGTAGCAGACACAACCCAGAGAAACGCTGATCTAGATAACAGTAGCAGACACAACCCAGGTGAACCCTGATCTAGATAACAGTAGCAGACACAACCCAGGTGAACCCTGATCTAGATAACAGTAGCAGACACAACCCAGGTGAACCCTGATCTAGATAACAGTAGCAGACACAACCCAGGTGAACCCTGATCTAGATAACAGTAGCAGTCACAACCCAGAGAAACCCTGATCTAGATAACAGTAGCAGACACAACCCAGAGAAACCCTGATCTAGATAACAGTAGCAGACACAACCCAGAGAAACCCTGATCTAGATAACAGTAGCAGACACAACCCAGGTGAACCCTGATCTAGGTAACAGTAGCAGACACAACCCAGAGAAACCCTGATCTAGATAACAGTAGCAGACACAACCCAGAGAAACCCTGATCTAGATAACAGTAGCAGACACAACCCAGGTGAACCCTGATCTAGATAACAGTAGCAGACACAACACATAGAACCCTGATCTAGATAACAGTAGCAGACACAACCCAGAGAAACCCTGATCTAGATAACAGTAGCAGACACAACCCAGAGAAACCCTGATCTAGATAACAGTAGCAGACACGACCCAGGTGAACCCTGATCTAGATAACAGTAGCAGACACAACCCAGGTGAACCCTGATCTAGATAACAGTAGCAGACACAACCCAGAGAAACCCTGATCTAGATAACAGTAGCAGACACAACCCAGAGAAACCCTGATCTAGATAACAGTAGCAGACACAACCCAGAGAAACCCTGATCTAGATAACAGTAGCAGACACAACCCAGAGAAACCCTGATCTAGATAACAGTAGCAGACACAACCCAGAGAAACCCTGATCTAGATAACAGTAGCAGACACAACCCAGAGAAACCCTGATCTAGATAACAGTAGCAGACACAACCCAGAGAAACCCTGATCTAGATAACAGTAGCAGACACAACCCAGGTGAACCCTGATCTAGATAACAGTAGCAGACACAACCCAGAGAAACCCTGATCTAGATAACAGTAGCAGACACAACCCAGCCCTAGGCCACCCCTGATAAACTCCAATAACATCTAGTTTAGTGAATCCCATTGGTATTAGGGCACCGCGTCACAATTTAAGTGTCTGTTTCTCCTCCACTATCATACACTCCCCCCCCAAATAGCCATTTCCTACACTGAGGTGGGAGGTTGGCAGTGTTTGTGTTATGTAATGTGTGTGTGTGTGTGTGTGTGTGTGTGTGTGTGTGTGTGTGTGTGTGTGCGCGCGCGCATGTGTGTGCATTCGCGTGTCTGCGTTCGTGTCTGTGATCCTGGATCGGGATGAACCCCATAGTTAAGAAGTATAGTACAGTAGGTTATATATCCCGTTCCCTGGAGGTCCAGCTGTGAGTCCTTCAGTTCTCAGTTACCTCTATATCCCGTCCCCCGGAGGTTCGACTGTGAGTTCTTCAGTTCTCAATTATCTCTATATCCCATCCCCTGGAGGTCCAGCTGTGAGTTCTTCAGTTCTCAGTTATTTCTATATCCCGTCCCCGGAGGTCCAGCTGTGAGTTCTTCAGTTCTCAGATCTCTCTATTTATCATCCCCCGGAAGTTTGTCTGTGAGCTCTTCAGTTCTCAGTTATCTCTATATGCTGCCTCATGTCATATTAGTCATGTGAATAAATATTATTCACAGTGACCTGTATGGTCTTCATGAATAAACCGTGAGACTATTTAATTCTATAGCTCTCTCCTCTCCTCTCTGCTCACTCTGCACTGTTTCTAGGTGTTGTACCACAGACCCCGTTACACAGGGAATCAGCAACGCTACCCTCGAGAGTCCACTATATTAGCAGCAGCAGGAGAGGTTCTATTGCCTGGTGCTGCTGGATGTCACAATGGTTCCGATTCAATCAGCCTTCACCTTCCAGTTAGACTCCCATCAAACACAATCTGCAGCGAGCCTATAGCTCACATAGGATGCACATGGCGTGTCCATTAGACATTAAGTAAAATATATAAACAGGTAATCTAGATGAGATTAGCAATAAACCACACCTGGGTAATTTGGCGTGAAAGTGCGAGAGAGAGAGAGAGGGGGGGGGGAGGGGGGTGTAACCGAGATAATTGGCTGAATGTGATTTGTGAATCCCCATCTGCCATTCCACCTGAAAAACAGAGTTATAGACATCTATTAGCTACTCGTTTTTGGGAGAAAGATAATAACAGCAATATATTTTCCCTGTGACTGTCTGGCTCACTGGCTGCCACTGTGCTCGTTCCCCAAGAACACTTATGGAAGAACAATTTGATTTGGGTGCCATAAAAATGCATCTCGGATAATGTGATGCAATTTTGCATTGTCTCCTAGCCACATTCTCTTTTAGGCAAAACAGCAATGATGGTGGATCCCTCATACACACCTCCCTCTGTTTCTCCACATACCCCCCCCCCCCAAACACACGCACACACAGACACGCACACACAGGCACACTATGCCTCTCTCTCTCTCTCTCTCTCTCTCTCTCTCTGTCTCTCTCTCTCTCTCTCTCTGTCTCTCTCTGTCTCTATCTCTATCTCTCCACGACTGTCAGGGTGTGAGGCAGCACATTAGCTTTAAGTGATTTACATCCAGGGAATGAGGCTGCCTGTCTACCAGTAGAACGTGAAGGAGGAGAAGGTTGTAACCGATAACGATGCTGCTGAGTGTCTGAGGCCCTGTGTCAGCGCAGGACAGGATTGTCTAAGTCATTCCAAGCCTCTAATGAATCTGCCTTGTCAGACACTGAGGCCCTGCTGATTACATATTGAAGGGCTTCAAGTTAATATGGACTCTATGCCATCTCCCTCTCTCTCTCTCTTTCTCCCTTTTCTCTCTCTCTCTACCAATTTCTCTCTCCACATCCCCTCTCTTGCTCTCTTTCTCCCTCTCTCTCCTTTTCCCTTCTCTCTCAGTGAGTCCTCTTTCTCTCTCATCAAAGATGTTCCATATAACTTGCCTGGATAGTGCCAGAGGTATCAAGGGAGAAGAGACAGAACAGACATGACACAGAAATAATGAAGTACAAAATTCAACAACCTTGCTGCTTGGCAAGTCTGTGGTCTGTGTGACATCAGGCGACTAGAATAATGTATTGTATGCATTGTCAGCTATGAATGATCCAAAATAGCTTTTATAAGTCATGGATACAGGCTTCGTGTAAATCAGATGGGTTGTTTTTGATTGACCGTATGTCCACAGAGCACTACTAGTAGATACAATACAAGGGCCCGTCCTTTAAACTGGCTGTCCTCTAATACACAGACATTGATTCCATTAAATCAGCGGTCGTCTTTGTCCATTATTTAATCATCTTTAGTGTTTTGCAGAAGGATGATAAAACTTCTGCAAGATTGAACAGCTTCAGTGCTCTGTCACAATTACTGCTTATGGAGGAACGCATCCTCATTCATCCAAACATTGACAACATGTCTGCCGCTTTCGTTTGGTAGCTAACATTTACAGGATTCAAATACAGCTTGAGACATGACACAATGACAGTTCAGAAAGAGTAAATCTAGCGTGTCATTATTTGTAATCTTGGATTTTAATTAATGCAGGAATCTAGTTAACCTTCCATTACCTATGACGGTTCAAAATAGGAAATCCAGCATGTCCTTTGTAATCATTGATTGAGTTACTAGTTCCTGTTCAGGGACCAAGATAACCATCTGTTTTTTTTAACAGGGAGTAAGTTCTCACCTGATACATGCATCTAATTCCCATCTCTTTTTATTTTACCTTTATTTAACTAGGCAAGTCAGTTAAGAACAAATTCTTATTTACAATGACGGCCTAGGAACAGTGGGCTAACTGCATTGTTCAGGAGCAGAATGACAGATTTTTATCTTGTCAGCTCGGTGATTTGATCTAGCAACCTTTCGGTGACAAGTCCAACGCTCTAACCACTAGGCTACCTGCCGCCTCTACGCTCTAACCACTAGGCTACCTGCCGCCTCTACACTCTAACCACTAGGCTACCTGCCGCCTCTACACTCTAACCACTAGGCTACCTACCGCCTCTACACTCTAACCACTAGGCTACCTGCCGCCTCTACTCTCGAACCACTAGGCTACCTGCCACCTCTACACTCTAACCACTAGGCTACCTGCTGCCTATGTGTATGATAATCAGCATCTTTAAAACCAAACCACACTGTTACACACGTCATGTGACCCAGTGACACAACTTAAAGCTGAGCTGTGATTCCATGAAGGGTCCATATTCAGGAAGTGTCTGATCCTAGATAAGCAGCACTCATTATCAATACGGGTCCCCCAGGTGATGAAGTATCTAATTAGTGTGTCTGTGTCTAATAACCTGCTCATTAGGAAATCTGTAGAATCTCTTGTCTTTTATATATATATATATATATATATATAGATAGATATTATTCTATTCCAGGGAACTGTTATTTTATAGTGTTATACATTGCATCATCATAACATCAGTTGGGGATAACGTGTTTTTCCATTATCTTTCTGCCCATTGTCTTCCCAGCCATTGTCTAGTGTCAGACAGGGCAACGATTCCGCATGCACTGTCGGTTTGAGGGACGAGCGCCACGTAGCAGTGACGCCAACTGTCTGACTCCATTTTCCGGTGTGTTTTATATTCTTGTTCTGTTCCATTGCCTGCTAGACACTTCAGAGTATGTTTGAGTGACAGGTGGACATTAGGTGCAACAGGCCAGTGTACAAGTCTCTGGTATTATATTTCAAGGTCTATTGGGGCCATGTTATCTGGCCGCACAAGGCACCCCCAACACAACTTCTGACCTGCCTATATGCTGTATCCACAGCTCCATTAGTGTATTTTAACTTGCCTATATGCTGTATTCACAGCTCCATTAGTGTATTGTAACCTGCCTATATGCTGTATCCACAGCTCCATTAGTGTATTGTAACCTGCCTATATGCTGTATCTATAGCTCCATTAGTGTATTGTAACCTGCCTATATGCTGTATCCACAGATCCAATAGTGTATTGTAACCTGCCTATATGCTGTATCTACAGCTCCATTAGTGTATTTAACCTGCCTATATGCTGTATCCACAGATCCAATAGTGTATTGTAACCTGCCTATATGCTGTATCTATAGCTCCATTAGTGTATTGTAACCTGCCTATATGCTGTATCCACAGCTCCATTAGTGTATTGTAACCTGCCTATATGCTGTATCTATAGCTCCATTAGTGTATTGTAACCTGCCTATATGCTGTATCCACAGCTCCATTAGTGTATTTTAACCTGCCTATATGCTGTATTCACAGCTCCATTAGTGTATTGTAACCTGCCTATATGCTGTATTCACAGCTCCATTAGTGTATTGTAACCTGCCTATATGCTGTATCTACAGCTCCATTAGTGTATTGTAACCTGCCTATATGCTGTATCTACAGCTCCATTAGTGTATTGTAACCTGCCTATATGCTGTATTCACAGCTCCATTAGTGTATGTTAAATGCTGAGCTGTAGTCGATGAACAGCATTCTTACATAGGTATTCCTCTTGTCCAGATGGGATAGGGCAGTGTGCAGTGTGATTGCGATTGCGTCGTCTGTGGACCTATTGGGGCGGTAAGCAAATTGGAGTGGGTCTAGGGTGTCAGGTAGGGTGGAGGTGATATGATCGTTGACTAGTCTCTCAAAGCACTTCATGCTGACGGAAGTGAGTGCTACGGGGGCGCTAGTCGTTTAGCTCAGTTACCTTGGCTTGAATGAGGCTTGACTGAGCTGTTTTGTCTTGTAGTAATGTCGTGCAGGACAATATTTATTTTATCCTTAATTCTAGTGACACACCTTTTTTTGTGTATCATTGTAACATCCTTCTTGGTCAGTAGATTCCCAACATAACACCAGGTGGTGGTGTGTTGGACACAGTAGCTGAGATACATAGAGCCCGTCTACATTCCTGATTTCTGTAACGGGTAGCTTACCATTGTAATATTGAATAAGGCTCAGAGGCACTTGTGTTTTCAAACATGGTCCTGTTTAATCAATTGATGTGCTGATCAACGGTATATAAAAAAGTATGTGGACACCCCTTCAAATTAGTGGATTCGACTATTTTAGCCACACCCTGGTGCTGACAGGTGTATACAATCAAACACAGCCATGCAATCTCCATAGACAAATGTTGACAGTAGAATAACATTACAGAAGAGCTCCGTGACTTTCAACTTGGTACCGTCATAGGCTGCCACCTTTCCAACAAGTCAGTTCATTTCATTTCTCCCCTGCTAGAGCTGCCCCGGTCAACTGTAAGTGCTGCTATTGTGGAAGTGGAAACATCGAGGAGCAACAACGGTGTCACACCCTGGCCTCTGTTATATTGATTTTCTTTATTAGTTTAGTTAGGTCAGGGTGTGACATGGGGGATGTTTGTGTGTTTTGTCTAGTTTAGGGTGTGTGTATTGTTTAGGGGGTTGTGTGTAGTGTATGGGGTTGTGTTCAGTAGAGAGGTTTAGGAAAGTCTATGGTTGCCTGGTTTGGTTCTCAATCAGAGACAGCTGTTTATTGTTGTCTCTGATTGGGAGCCATATTTAAGGCAGCCATAGGCTTTAGGTGATTGTGGGTAATTGTCTATGTCTAAACGTTAGTAGCTTGTGTGTGCACTTTCGTTTTGTAGCTTCACGGTCGTTTGTTGTTTTGTTTAGTTTGTAAAAGTGTTTCGTTTCGTGTTCATCTTCGTTATAAATAAAAGGGAAGATGTATTCATATCACACTGTGACTTGGTCCACTCTTTCACCAGAAGACGATCGTGACAAACGGCTCAGCAACAATGGCAGGGTCGTGAAGTGGTAGGCCACACAGGCTCACAGAACGAGATTCTGGAGCAGTTCTCTATAGTGATTAATTATGCTTCACCATCTGGCAGTCCGACAGATGAATCTGGGTTTGGGAGATTCCAGGAGAAAGCTAAATGACTGAATGCATAGTGCCAACTGTTAAGTTTGGTGGAGGAATAATGGTCTGGGGCTGTTTATCATGGTTCGGGCCCCTTAGTTCCAATTGGACATGATTTGGAAAGGCACACATCTCTCTATATAAGGTCCCACAGTAGACAATGCGTGTCAGAGCAAAAACCAAGCCATGAGGTTGAAGGAATTGTCCGTAGAGCTCCGAGACAGGATTGTGTCGAGGCACAGATCTGGGGAAGGGTACCAAAACAGTCCTGCAGCACCGGAGGTGACCAAGAACCCGATGCTCAAGAGTTTATCTGTGGAGATGGGAGAACCTTCCAGAAGGACAACCATATCTGGAGCACTCCACCAATCAGGCCTTTATGGTAGAGTGGCCAGATGGAAGCCACTCTTCAGTAAAAGACACATAACAGCCTGCTTGGAGTTTGCCAAAAGGCACCTAAAGGACTCTGACCATGAGAAACTCTGGTCTGATGAAACCAAGATTGAAGTCTTTAGCCTGAATGCCAAGCATCACGTCTGGAGGAAACCTGGCACCATCCCTACGGTGAAGCATGGTGGTGGCAGCATCATGCTGTGGGGATGTTTTTCAGTGGCAGGGACTAGGCGACTAGTCAGGATCGAGGGAAAGATGAACGGAGCAAAGTACAGAGAGATCCTTGATGAAAACCTGCTTCAGAGAGCTCAGGACCTCAGACTGGTTCGAAGATTCACCTTGCAACAGGACAACGACCCCAAGCACACAGCCATGACAATGAAGGAATTGCTTCGGGACAAGTCTCTGAATGTCATTGAGTGGCCCAGCCAGAGCCCGGACATGAACCCGATCTAACATCTCTGGAGAGACCTTAAAATAGCTGTGCAGTGACACTCCCCATCCAACCTGACAGAGCTTGAGAGGATCTGCAGAGAAGGATGGGAGAAACTCCCTAAGTACAGGTGAGCCAAGCTTGTGGCATTATACCCAAGAAGACTTGAGGCTGTAATCGCTGCCAAAGGTTCTTCAACAAAATACTGAGTAAACTGTCAGAATACTTATATAAATGTGATATTTCAGTTTTTTTTGTGAATACATTTGCAAACATTTCTAGAAACCTGTTTCTGTATATCGATATACATTATTTTCTAGAGTTGGACACTGTAAAGTCTATTATCCCTCTGAAGTGTTGGAATTAGGCTGTTTGAGAAGGTTTGAATCCTAATGAACCTGCCTACACATAGTTAGAAGTACAATAGCAACATAGCTACTGTAGTAGGTCAAAGCTGTGTGCTGGAAAACCTTGGTAGAGCATGGGTGGAGTAGGCATTGTGGTGCTGTAAAACCTTGGTAGAGCATGGGTGGAATAGGCATTGTGGTGTTGTAAAACCTTGGTAGAGCATTGGTGGAGTAGGCATTGTGGTCTGTCAAACCTTGGTAGAGCATGGGTGGAGTAGGCATTGTGGTGCTGTAAAACCTTGGTAGAGCATGGGTGGAGTAGGCATTGTGGTGCTGTAAAACCTTGGTAGAGCATGGGTGGAGTAGGCATTGTGGTGCTGTAAAACCTTGGTAGAGCATGGGTGGAGTAGGCATTGTGGTGCTGTAAAACCTTGGTAGAGCATGGGTGGAGTAGGCATTGTGGTGCTGTAAAACCTTGGTAGAGCATTGGTGGAGTAGGCATTGTGGTCTGTCAAACCTTGGTAGAGCATGGGTGGAGTAGGCATTGTGGTGCTGTAAAACCTTGGTAGAGCATGGGTGGAGTAGGCATTGTGGTGCTGTAAAACCTTGGTAGAGCATGGGTGGAGTAGGCATTGTGGTGCTGTAAAACCTTGGTAGAGCATGGGTGGAGTAGGCATTGTGGTGCTGTAAAACCTTGGTAGAGCATGGGTGGAGTAGGCATTGTGGTGCTGTAAAACCTTGGTAGAGCATGGGTGGAGTAGGCATTGTGGTGCTGTAAAACCTTGGTAGAGCATGGGTGGAGTAGGCATTGTGGTGCTGTAAAACCTTGGTAGAGCATGGGTGGAGTAGGCATTGTGGTGCTGTAAAACCTTGGTAGAGCATGGGTGGAGTAGGCATTGTGGTGCTGTAAAACCTTGGTAGAGCATGGGTGGAGTAGGCATTGTGGTGCTGTAAAACCTTGGTAGAGCATGGGTGGAGTAGGCATTGTGGTGCTGTAAAACCTTGGTAGAGCATGGGTGGAGTAGGCATTGTGGTGCTGTAAAACCTTGGTAGAGCATGGGTGGAGTAGGCATTGTGGTGCTGTAAAACCTTGGTAGAGCATGGGTGGAGTAGGCATTGTGGTGCTGGTGAATTTCCTTTTTTCATCTCGAGACCGATGCCTATTTTCACTTAAAATTACGTTTTTTTGTTGTTGTTTTTTAATTTCCACCGGAAGGTGATTATTCAACATTATTATACAACATTATAATCAATATGTACCCATTTAACTATTTACATGAACATGTAAAGATGCATATATAGGGCATAGAGTGCCATTTGGAATGCACACAGCCTTGCAGTGCAGTGTGGCTTTAACCCTGTGTTCTCCTGAAGGAACTGTGTTTAGCCTGGACAATAGGTCAGACTGTCTAGAGAGGCCATGTGTAACTGTGATAGTTCTCCCTATTACGATGGATGGGAATCTCCTATGCCACAGGGAGACAGCAATGGTTACTGCTCTACTGTTCAGAGAAACACCATTAACTCTTACTGTACATTAGGAGGATGTTGTTTACATTGACGTTGTTCATCTGTAACATATAATATGTGCCATTTAATAAACACCTTTATCCAAAGCAACTTAGAGTCATGCATACATTTTTTTCGTACAGGTGGTCCCGGAAATCAAACCCACTATCTCTGGGGTTGCTAGCGATATACTCTACCAACTGAGCTACAGAGGACCAATGCATGATGGAGAGTCAATATTCACTGTTAACAGACACAGTACAGTTTATAGTTACACTATATGTGTATGATACAGTACTATACAATGATTAATAGTCTAAGTATTGATTGAGAAAGAATCCTGCTGAGGCCCCAGCTAGAATTTTCTTTAAATGTTAATTGTATTTTTTTGATCACAAACAATGAGAAAATATGTAAAAAACAAATAATGAGATGTTAATTATATAAAGCAGCTGGTGTAATCATCTGGCAGAGAGCAGATTCCGGCTGAGAGTTGGGGCACTCGGCTGAGAGTCAGACCCGGCCGACGTCATGTGGCACCAGTCTGGGCCGCCTTCGGTAGTATTACTTATGGCTAAAATGCGGGGATTGAGCTCGGTCCAATTCCGGTGAGCGTTATCTGGCCCAAATGTATTACTTGGGGCTCGGACCGATTCCGGTGTGAGTTATCTGGCCCAAATGTGTTACTTGGGGCTCGGACCGATTCCGGTGTGAGTTATCTGGCCCAAATGTGTTACTTGGGGCTCGGGCCGATTGGGGCTGCTTTCTGGCAGATGATTACACCAGCTGCTTTATATAATTAACATCTCATTATTTGTTTTTCCATATTTTCTCATTGTTTCTGTGATCAAAAAATACAATTAACATTTAAAGAAAATTCTTTAAGAGTCCTGTGTAGTATTTTAGTATTTTGATACTTTGTGGAAGGCAATTGATAAGCATTCAAAACGTTGTGGCTGGAGGCTCCTGAGTGGCGCAGCAGTCTAAGACACTGCATTGCTGTGCAAACTGCGTTGCTGCAGATGCTGGTTCGAGACCCGTGCCGGCCGTTACCGGGAGACCCATGAGATGACGCACAATTGGCCCAGAGGGTTTGGCCGGGTGGGATGTCCTTGTCCCAGCCGTAGCGACTCCCGTGGCGGCCCAGGCGCATGCTCCACGGTCACCAGGTGTATGGTGTTTCCTCAGACACAAAATGTTTTTTTGTGGATGGGTATAATTTGTATGTATAAAATGTTAATAGTAATATTTAAAATTACTACATCTGGTAATTTTGTATACATTTATTTAAATTTGCCTCGGGCGCTTCTGGGGAGATTCTGGTAAGATACTGGCAAAGTCGGCTGAATTCCGCCCGGGGGGTGATTCTGGGCAGACATTCATTTTGATTCCGGGCCGAGTCCGACATCCGATTCTGGTCCGATTCAATCAGGGCCGGCCCCTTGAAGAGGGCCGCTTCTGGGCCGATTCCTCATTGCTATCTGGGGCAGAGTCTGCACCTATCCTGATACTCATCAACTTTTCCTGAAAAAAACAGAAGCCATACTTTTTCAAAACCAAGTGGACAATGCAAGGACAGAAACATGAAACGGAAGTGTCCAATAAAATATACTGAATATATCACCATTCCCGATTGGCACCATTGAGGCACATCGCCCACGACAGTCAAGCTTCAACATGGAAACAGGAGAATCATGCAGATTCAGCATCAATAACCCTGTTTTGTGAGATGATGATCAATTATTCAGTCTACTCAAGCAGAATACAAGGTCAAAGTTAACCAGGATTCTACTTTGAATGCAGCGTGCTACAGTTACTGTAAATTCATGTTTATATTAATTAAGCAGGAGTAGTATGCTATACGATCCAAAGGCCTTTATCCTTTATTTGCTAATTGAATATGCCCCTCTTATACATTAACAATCTTCTTACCTTATAAACTCAGCAAAAAAAAGAAACGTCCCTTTTTCAGGACCCTGTCTTTCAAAGATAATTCGTAAAAATCTAAATATCTTCACAGATCTTCATTGTGAAGGGTTTAAACACTGTTTTCCATGCTTGTTCAATGAACCATAAACACTTAATGAACATGCACCTGTGGAACGGTCATTAAGACACTAACAGCTTACAGAGGGTAGGCAAATAAGGTCACAGTTATGAAAACTTAAGACACTAAAGAGGCCTTTCTACTGACTCTGAAAAACACCAAAAGAAAGATGCCCAGGGTTCCTGCTCATCTGCGTGAACGTGACTTAGGCATGCTGCAAGGAGGAATGAGGACTGCAGATGTGGCCAGGTCAATAAATTACAATGTCCGTACTGTGAGATGCCTAAGACAGCGCTACAGGGAGACATGACGGACAGCTGATCGTCCTCGCAGTGGAAAACCACATATAACAACACCTTCACAGGATCGGTACATCCGAACATTACACCTGCGGGACAGGTACAGGATGGCAACAACAACTGCCCGAGTTACACCAGGAACGCACAATCTCTCCATCAGTGCTCAGACTGTCCGCAATAGGCTGAGAGAGGCTGGACTGAGGGCTTGTAGGCCTGTTGCAAGGCAGGTCCTCACCAGACATCACTGGCAACAACGTCGCCTATGGGCACAAACCCACCGTCACTGGATGAGACAGGACTGGCAAAAAGTGCTCTCCTGTCTCACCAGGGGGGATGGTCGGATTTTGTTTTTCATTGAAGGAATGAGCGTTACACCGATGCCTGTACTCTGGAGTGGGATCGATTTGGAGGTGGAGGGTCCATGGTCTGGGGCGGTGTGTCACAGCATCATCGGACTGAGCTTGTTGTCATTGCAGGCAATCTCAACGCTGTGCGTTACAGGGAAGACATCCTCCTCCCTCATGTGGTACCCTTCCTGCAGGCTCATCCTGACATGACCCTCCAGCATGACAATGCCACCAGCCATACTGCTCGTTCTGTGCGTGATTTCCTGCAAGACAGAAATGTCAGTGTTCTGCCACGGCCAGCGAAGAGCCCGGATCTCAATCCCTCTGAAATGCATTGTGCTCATTGTACTTTTTTGGACAATGGAACGGAAAACCAAACAAACATATGACTGTAACTGTTACAATGTTCCCTCTAAAAGAGATAGAGAAGGGGGAGGGGGGGGGGGGGGGGGGGGGGCACCCTTCAAACATGTATACACCCCCATATCATGTGTTCTGAATATAACGGGTTCTGCTCCCACAGTATGTTGCCTTTAAGGATATATGTATGACTGAAAAACAGCAGAATATATAACAACACTCAGTCAAAGTTTAGGTTGACAGGTGGCTGCTGTAAGTACCCCCAGGTGGCTCAATTTACCACGCGCTACAGTGATGTATTCTGAATGCTGGGGAGATTGTGCGTCATTCATGTGATTAGATTGTGTTTCCATGTGACTTGCCACACAGTACCCAAAACCCCTGGTGCCGAGAGAGGAGATGTGGGAAGGACACTATGCTACAGTAGCGCACTGGGTTGCTGCTGTTTAGAGAGGAGTAGTCCAGACTCGACTGTGGTACCGGATGATGCAGAGACAAATAGAGAGCGAGAGAGGTGCGCAGTAGGCTTCTCAGTTCACATTGGAGACGTTTTCCAGTCGCTTAGGAATGTTTTCAGGTTTTGCACTAAAGGAAGTTTTCTGAAACAGGAAAAACTGTGGCTAGTTCAACCGATCCCCTATGACTTGACTGGGGGGACGTGAGTGGAGTAAGCCGTGCCTCTGAGCGGTGCGGTGTTGCGTTCGGTGGGGAAGAGGCTGAAACGGTATCAGGGTGAGAAGAGATTATCCGTGACAGCAAAAGCAAGATCTCCATTGGGCTCGAGCTCCTCTCTCTCTCTTCTGACAAACCATCACTCACCGACCTACCGTCACGGTTAGAAGATGTCCTGCGCTTCATAAACGAACGAGTGACCTCAGTGCCTCCGTTGTAGGCTGGCTATACTGTAGCCTACCTGGCGACAAGGCTGCATGTTTTGGATATTTGGATAGGATAAACAGCGTAGTCATTTTTTGGATTGAAATTACCAACGGAAAATTAATCGATAAATTATGGACGAGCGATGTTAATAGTGGACAACTGAAGGGATTGATAGCCTACAACGCATTATAGGTGAGGTGGAGGATATCTGATCCAATGTGAAGACTGATTTTTAAATTAACTTTCCATCCAAACTTAAATTGTGCCATTCATTCCCATATTTGAATGTCAAACTAAACGCATTTTTATTCTTCTTTACTATGGAGTGATAGGCTTCCTCTCATTGACAGGGTGCATCTGGTGCGGAACAAGGCAGACAACTAAACCCGTGTATTCTTATTGATTTATATTTAAACGCAGATATTTTTGGGGTGGATTATACAATTTTCAAGGACTTTACCAACATGCATCTCCAAGTTGTAGGCTAATTTGATAAAGCTACCAGCTGGTCTCCGTTGTCTTGGTAGCCTTCCCTTACAGTAAAATATGTAAATTAACAGATGTGGGAATCAATCAATCACATTTTTCCTTATTGAAAAAAACGGTACGTCTATTAGACGAGGGGGTTTTCAAACGTCTCCTGGGTGAACCCCAGCCGTTCCAATTATTTGAACGATTACACAGCTTGCATACCTGATTTAATTTGTCAATTAATCATCAAGCCCTTGGAATAGGTGAATCAGGTGAGCTAGTTCGTCTGAGGGTCCCAGAGAAGAGGTTTGAAAACCTGAATATTAAGCGTAGTCCTAATTCAGAGTGCAAATACACGATATACTTAATTAAGCGTCTTTCATAGTCCGAAACGTGTATGTGTCTCCTGTGTTCTAGAATAGTGCACCTTTTGGATGTAATACTTTTCACATTCTCAGCGCAGCTCAATAACAGCCTCTGGAATGCGCTCTCCATAAAACCCGATAGAACCCAATTTACGGTATTCGAGAACACCTGCTAATTGTTGTTATTTTATCACTCTCCCGATCACCCCGCCGACCATGCATGGAATAAATGTGTGCATGGGCTGCCTGCATCGTGGCTTTTTATCAAACCATCTGTCATAAGTCATGTATCATGATGTTTCTTTATATTTCTTGTTTTCATTCATCCCGCCCCTCTAACTACATGTATAGTTATGAGTGATACTGCCTTGTACCTCTCAAAATCACCTCACAAAATCAATACCTACAAGTGCTGTAATTACTTGTTGTGTAGAGTATTTCCAGTGAGTGGTGTGTGTGTGTGTGTCTGCCTAGCTGCTTGTGTGTGTGTGACTGCCTAGCTGTTCGTGCGTGTGTGTGTATATGGGCAGGTGCCTCTCACCAGGTCTCCCATGCTTTATCCTTTATCAACCGGCTTGATAATAATGAAACAATGTCCTCTCTGAAGTCTAGGGTCCCTCCCAGCCTTTCCAGGTGTTGTGTGGTGGTCTAGAATGTAGGGATGATCCCTGTGGGGCGACTGAAGGCTCAGCCACAGCTGTGGCAGATAGAGAGAGATGCCTCTCCATGGCTGTGGATGCTCCCTGGCCCTGGTCCTGCTGCTGCTGCTGCCTCGGGGCTCTGCCGGCTGGGTGCCACTACCGCCCCTGTTGCCGCGTCACACCATCACCACCCCTTCCTGCTCTCCCATCACCACCCTCCTCCGTTGCTCCAAGCCGTCTCCAGCTGGCAGCTTTCCTGTGATCCCTTCCTGCCTCTGACCAGGATACCGACACACACAGCAGCTAACCCTGGCATCAGTCAGTTTCCCCTGCAGAACGTGCAGGTTGGTTGCTATCAGATAAAACTTGATATTTTCAGAATGATGGTTATTATGAATGATAAATAGTGTTTTACTATAAACCTGAAAAACATTCATGTACACTCTGATAGGGGATTACACTCACAGAGACAGACACTCACCTGCACTCGTACACATAGGCAGGCACACAGGTACGCACGCACGGACGCGTGGACATGCACGAACGGATACACTCGTAACCCCGGGTTGGTCTAGTTAGTCTGATGGAAACTGACCTGTACAGCACAGTGTCCTTGTGTTGTTACTATCTGCATACACATTTCAAAAGGATTGCATTATCACTTCAGCTGGGGAGTGTTGCTGAAGAATGAACATGTTTTTTTGGACAACTTATCAACTCCATACCCTGGTGGTTAGTATAATAGGTATGAGCGTATACAAAATCCAAATTACAGATGATTTAGTTGCAGTCAAAACACCTTTTATAAAAGTCTGTCAGTGGTATGAATACTTGGAAGAACTGTAATACAGAATCCAGCTATTCTCTGAATGTACAATCCATTTAGCACACACTGTTATTCAAAGCCACTTCCTGTCATGTGCACGTACATTTTTGTTAATGCATGGGTGGTCCCAGGAATCAAACACCACAATCCTGACATTACAAGCACCACACTCTACCAACTGAGCTACAGAGGACGTTGTCCTTCCTAATGGAAATTGGCCCATGTACCACAATGCCAAGAGTATTTCCATATGCATTGCCCTGAGTGGCCTGTAGTGTAGTGTGACTGCAGTGGGTCTCTGATTGCACCAGCGGTGCTTTAGTGTCCTCTTTGCCTCCTGATGATCAGAGCACATTCTTCCCCCGGTCCTCTGATCCCGCTCACACAGACAAACACGGCGTGACATTTAATCTGAGGAGAGCAGAGAGCGGACTTGATCAAGACAGGTCAGGCATATTGGCACTGATGTAGAACTTGACTTTTTCACACCGTTAACCATCATTCATAGGGAGGATACTGTAGAAGGCACTTACTATCGGTGGCAGGGGGGATAAGAAGAGGAGAAGAAGAGGAGAATGGAACACAGCAACAGACACAGCAGGTGTTTGATGTGATATTTTGCAATGCAAAGCTTTTTCAGAAGAAGCTTGTGATTGATTTTTAATGTGGCGGTTGGTGGGATGAGTCAGCGTATCTCACAGAGAGAAACCAACGTCTTTTGTCAGTCCGGAGCCATGGATAGATGAGTAGATTGGTAGAGTGAGACTGAGTAGACTGAGTAGATTGGTGGAGACTAGATCCATAACTCTATGCTCGGAAAAATCCACCGTGCCATCCTACCAACTACAGTTCATCGTCCACCGTGCCATCCTACCAACTACAGTTCATCGTCCACCGTGCAATCCTACCAACTACAGTTCATCGTCCACCGTGCCATCCTACCAACTACAGTTCATCGTCCACCGTGCAATCCTACCAACTACAGTTCATCGTCCACCGTGCAATCCTACCAACTACAGTTCATCATCCACCGTGCAATCCTACCAACTACAGTTCATCGTCCACCGTGCCATCCTACCAACTACAGTTCATCGTCCACCGTGCAATCCTACCAACTACAGTTCATCGTCCACCGTGCCATCCTACCAACTACAGTTCATCGTCCACGTGCCATCCTACCAACTACAGTTCATCATCCACCATGCCATCCTTCCAACTACAGTTCATCGTCCACCGTGCCATCCTACCAACTACAGTTCATCGTCCACCGTGCCATCCTACCAACTACAGTTCATCGTCCACGTGCCATCCTACCAACTACAGTTCATCATCCACCATGCCATCCTTCCAACTAGAGTTCATCATCCACCATGCCATCCTACCAATTACAGTTCATCGTCCTCTATGCCATCCTACCAACTACAGTTCGTTGTCCACCATACCATCCAACCAACTACCGTTCATCATCCATGACATGGAATGGTGAAGGTTTTATTGGTTAGAGTTCCATCATAAGAGTTTTCAGTTTTGTATAGTCAAGGATCTCCTGGAAAATGATTTTTTAAAAATTATGTCTCAATAACTGGTATAGTTTGTCTTCTTTAATGAGGTAGTGCTTGTTCGCATCTTGTTAGTTTATCTTCTTTAATGAGGTAGTGCTTGTTCGCATCTTGTTCGCATCTTGTTAGTTTATCTTCTTTAATGAGGTAGTGCTTGTTAGCATCTTGTTAGTTTATCTTCTTTAATAAAGTAGTGCTTGTTAGCATCTTGTTAGTTTATCTTCTTTAATGAGCTAGTGCTTGTTAGCATCTTTTTACTTCTTTAATGAGGTAGTGCTTGTTAGCATCTTGTTCGCAACTAGTTAGTTTATCTTCTTTAATGAGGTAGTGCTTGTTAGCATCTTGTTAAGACACCTCTGCCACAAGCAATTCAAGCTACTTCCAGAAATACAGTTTGAATCATACAATGAGATCTCTAAACCTGAATGATGTGTATTTCCTGTCCTCTATTGTTTCATTTCCTCTCAGTGGGAGCTGCCATCTCCACACCACGTGCTGGGATTTCAGCCTTCTGCCAACCTGGAGCTGGTCCCTGTATTCCCCCATCTGTACCGCTCAGTGCTGCCTCCTCACTGTGGCAAAGGATGGGTGGAGAAGCGGGTCCCCGACTACAAGGTAGACAAACCACTACAACCTGGCCTGAGTCACAAATGGCACCCTACTCCCTATATAGAGTCCTATGGGCCCTGGTCACAAGTAGTGCATAGGGTGCCATTTGAGCTGCATCCATGGTCTCAGACTTCAGCTGTATCTGTCACATATCGACTCACTGTAATCCCTGCTGTATCTGTCACAGATAGACTCACTGTAATCCCTGCTGTATCTGTCACATATCGACTCACTGTAATCCCTGCTGTATCGGTCACAGATAGACTCACTGTAATCCCTGCTGTATCTGTCACAGATAGACTCACTGTAATCCCTGCTATATCTGTCACAGATAGACACACTGTAATCCCTGCTGTATCTGTCACAGATAGACTCACTGTAATCCCTGCTGTATCTGTCACAGATCAACTCACTGTAATCACTAATGGTTAAGGACAGGGTTATCACTGTAATGTTCAATGACATTTACCACTGTAATGTTCAAGGACAGTTATCACTGTAATGTTCAAGGACAGTTATCACTGTAATGTTCAAGGACAGTTATCACTGTAATGTTCAAGGACAGTTATCACTGTAATGTTCAATGACAGTTATCACTGTAATGTTCAATGACAGTTATCACTATAATGTTCAAGGACAGTTATCACTGTAATGGTTAAGGGCAGTTATTCCTTTATTGTTGAAGGACTGTTGACTCTGTATGCACTATATATTTTTTATTTAACAAGGCAAATGTCATGCCCTGACCATAGAGAGCTGTTTATTCTATATGTTGGTTGGGGCGTGACAGTGACTAGGGTGGGTTATCTAGGTGATTAATTATCTATGTTGGCCCGGTATGGTTCCCTATCAGAGGCAGCTGTTTATCGTTGTCTCTGATTGGGAATCATATTTAAGCAGCCATTTCCCCATTGTGCTTTGTGGGATGTTGTCTATGTATAGTTGCCTGCGAGCACTACATTAGCTTCACGTTTCGTTTTGCGCTTTATTGTTTTCTTTGAGTTTCACTTCTAAATAAAGAGGATGGGACCATGCCACGCTGCATCTTGGTCCAATCATTATGACGAGCGTGACAGAAGATCCCACCACAAACGGACCAAGCAGCGTGGCCAGGAGGAGCAGACATCCTGGACATGGGAAGATATCTTGGACGGTAAGGGATCCTGGATGTGGGAGGAGATCCTGGCAGGAAAGGATTGCCTTCCATGGGAGCAGACGGAGGCAGCGAGGGAACAACAACGACGACACCGGGGTTCGCGGCCACAACGGAAGCTCGAGAGGCAGCCTCAAAATATTTTTTTTGGGGGGGGGGACACGGGGTGGTTGGCGGAGCCAGGGTTTGAACCAGAGCCAATTCCCCGTACTCACCTTGAGGAGCGTGTGACCGGTCAGGCACCAGGCTTTGCGGTGATACGCACTGTGTCTCCAGTGCGCATTCACAGCCCAGTGCGTCCTGTGCCAGCTTCTCGCACTTGCCGTGCGAAGGTGGTCATTTGTCCAGGACGCGTTGTGCTAGCTCTACGCTCCAGACCTCCAGTGTGCCTCCACAGTCCAGTAAGTCCTGTGCCTCCACCCCGCACTCGCCCTGAGGTGCTTGTCACCAGCCTGGTGCCACCTGTACCGGTCCCACGCATCAGGCCTCCAGTGCGCCTCCACAGTCCAGAGCTTCCGGCGACAGTTCCCAGTCTAGAGCTTCCGGCGACGGTCCGCAGTCCGGAACCTCCGGCGACGGTCCCCAGTCCGGAACCTCCTGAGACGCTCCGCAGTCCGGAACCTCCAGCGACGGTCCGCAGTCCGGAACCTCCAGCGACGGTCCGCAGTCCGGAGCCTCCAGCGACGGTCCGCAGTCCGGAGCCTCCAGCGACGCTCGGTAGACCGGAGCCTCCTGCGAGGTTTCCCACGGTCCGGAGCCTCCGGCGACGATCCACGGTCCGGTGTTCCCGGCGACAATCCACGGTCCGGATTCCCCGGCGACGATCCACGGTCCGGAGTCCCCGGCGACGATCCACGGTCCGGAGTCCCCGGCGACGATCCACAGTCCGGTTTCTCCGGCGACGATCCACTGTCCGTAACATCCGGCGACAATCCCCGCACCAAAGCCGTCACTGAAGATGACGGATCCGCAAGCGGAGTGGGTACTTCGCCCCGCACCGGAGCCGCCCCCGACGGTAGATGCCCACCCAGACCCTCCCCTATTGAGTCAGGTTTTGCGGTCGGAGTCCACACCTTTTGGGGGGGTACTGTCACGCCCTGACCATAGAGAGCTGTTTATTCTATATGTTGGTTGGGGCGTGACAGTGACTAGGGTGGGTTATCTAGGTGATTAATTATCTATGTTGGCCTGGTATGGTTCCCAATCAGAGGCAGCTATTTATCGTTGTCTCTTATTGGGGATCATATTTAGGCACCCATTTTTCCATTGTGCTTTGTGGGATCTTGTCTAATTATAGTTCCCTGCGAGCACTACATTAGCTTCACGTTTCGTTTTGCGTTTTATTGTTTTCTTTCAGTTTCACTTCTAAATAAAGAGTATGGAACCATACCACGCTGCAACTTGGTCCACTCATTATAACGATCGTGACAGCAAGTCATTTAATCAGAATTTGTTCTTAACAATGATGGCCTAGGAACAGTGGGTTAACTGTCTTGTTCAGGGGCAGAACAACATATTTTTACCTTGTCAACTCTGGGATTTGATCTAGCAACCTTTCGGTTACTGGCCCAACACTCTAACCACTAGGCTACCTGCCACCCCGTAATGGTCAAGGACAGGTCAATTTGAAGAGGGTCTCTGTATAAGTCCCCAGTTTTCTTTCCATCATAGTGGAATTGCCTATCGTCTCTGTGTTTCAAGATTTACAACAGCTGTCCTGAACAATATTGTGACCCTCTGTGTCTTTAGTTTTTCCCAGACACTCTTCCTTAACATACACAAGAGTCCAGTTTACCTGGTAACGCTTGCTTCTCTATGTCTCTAGGTTTACCTGACCAACAACTTGTCTCTCTGTCTCTAGGTTTACCTGATCAACAAATTGTCTCTCTGTCTCTAGGTTTACCTGATCAACAAATTGTCTCTCTGTCTCTAGGTTTACCTGATCAACAACTTGTCTCTCTGTCTCTAGGTTTACCTGATCAACAACTTGTCTCACTGTCTCCAGGTTTACCTGACCAACAACTTGTCTCTCTGTCTCTAGGTTTACCTGATCAACAACTTGTCTCTCTGTCTCCAGGTTTACCTGACCAACAACTTGTCTCTCTGTCTCCAGGTTTACCTGATCAACAACTTGTCTCTCTGTCTCTAGGTTTACCTGATCAACAACTTGTCTCTCTGTCTCCAGGTTTACCTGACCAACAACTCGTCTCTCTGTCTCTAGGTTTACCTGATCAACAACGTGTCTCTCTGTCTCTAGGTTTACCTGACCAACAACTTGTCTCTCTGTCTGTAGGTTTACCTGACCAACAACTTGTCTCTCTGTCTCTAGGTTTACCTGACCAACAACTTGTCTCTCTGTCTCTAGGTTTACCTGACCAACAACTTGTCTCTCTGTCTCTAGGTTTACCTGATCAACAACTTGTCCCTCTGTCTCTAGGTTTGCCTGATCAACAACTTGTCTCTCTGTCTCTAGGTTTACCTGACCAACAACTTGTCCCTCTGTCTCTAGGTTTACCTGACCAACAACTTGTCTCTGTGTTTGAAGGTTTACCTGACCAACAACTTGTCCCTCTGTCTCTAGGTTTGCCTGATCAACAACTTGTCTCTCTGTCTCTAGGTTTACCTGACCAACAACTTGTCTCTGTGTTTGAAGGTTTACCTGACCAACAACTTGTCCCTCTGTCTCTAGGTTTGCCTGATCAACAACTTGTCTCTCTGTCTCTAGGTTTACCTGATCAACAACTTGTCCCTCTGTCTCTAGGTTTGCCTGATCAACAACTTGTCTCTCTGTCTCTAGGTTTACCTGACCAACAACTTGTCCCTCTGTCTCTAGGTTTACCTGACCAACAACTTGTCCCTCTGTCTCTAGGTTTGCCTGATCAACAACGTGTCTCTCTGTCTCTAGGTTTGCCTGATCAACAACTTGTCTCTGTGTTTCTAGGTTTATCTAGGTTTATCTGAACAAGAACTTGCCTCTGTCTTTGTTTTTCTATGTGTACCTGACGCTCCTGCCTCCCTTGTGTTTCTAGGCGTACTTGAACAACACTCTGGAGAACACCTGGCTTACTCCGGAGGAAATAGGAATTTTCCAGCGGCATGAAAAACCATTGCTGATGACAAATCAAATGGCAATGAGCATATCTAGGCCAGCTACTGCCTCCGGGAGTCTCAACTCTCTCCTCATGTCACCCAGACCTGCTGCCTCCAGGAGTCTCAACTCTCTCCTCATGTCACCCAGACCTGCTGCCTCCAGGAGTCTCAACTCTCTCCTCATGTCACCCAGACCTGCTGCCTCCAGGAGTCTCAACTCTCTCCTCATGTCACCCAGACCTGCTGCCTCCAGGAGTCTCCACTCTCTCCTCATGTCACCCAGACGTATATCAGGTTAGTGGTGGGTTATATTACCTAGCTACCTGCTCCGTACTTTACAAGCCTGTCCGCTGCATCCTCTCAGCCACAGCCCCGTCTATCAGCTGTTCTCCTCATAATGGTTACCATATTTAATAACTTACTGATCCCAAAGTTTAATCCCCTCTTTTTAAATAGACTGGAGAGATAGCAGAAGTACTCCCACTGTGTCCCAAATGGCACCCTATTCCCTATAGAGTGCACTACTTTTGACCAGGTCCCTATAGCACTACATAGGGAATAGGGTGGAAATTTAGGATGCATCCCACTGTCAATCTGCATTTTACGCTACTTGTTAAAACTTTAGGAGGAGCCGTACCATCTGTGAGTGTGTAGGAGGGAGTTGGGTTGGAAGAGGCATGCGTGAACAGGAACCTCATTAAACACAATTGGTTTCAGATACGTTGGTTTCAGATACATTGGTTTCAGGGCTGCTGAAGTGGAACCGTTTACCAGTCAGTGGGTAGAAGCGTTCTCCTGCTTATCTGACGGAAGCGGACGGAAGACTCCAGAGGGGTTTATTCCCGCAGATAACCTAGTATGGTGATGCAAAACACTGACATATAGGGTTGACTATCAAATGGCACACTGTTCCCTATATAGTGCACTTCTTCTGGATACTCAGAGCATATATTAGGTAGGCATGGAGACTCTATTCCCTGTGAACTAAATCACCTTGGTCAAAAGTAGTGCACTATATAGGAAACAGGGTGCCATTTA
Source organism: Salvelinus namaycush (assembly GCF_016432855.1). NCBI lineage: Eukaryota > Metazoa > Chordata > Actinopteri > Salmoniformes > Salmonidae > Salvelinus > Salvelinus namaycush. The sequence continues at coordinate 60,528 of NC_052328.1, read as the reverse complement.
GGACTCGGCCTGGGTGTCTGCTCTGCTCTGGATGTTGTTTTTAAGTCACTAATAGTTCTCTGCGACAAGGGCACTTGGTGCTCTGATGAAACAAAATGAAAAAAGGTGGGAACATTGGAGAACAAACCATTAAAGGAAAGACTGAGGTCTCGTTGTAGTTTGTCTGAATCAGGAGTTTAAAGGAGAACACTACCTCCCACTGAGCTGATCCAGGCCGTGTTGCACCCTGGGAAATGTGGATGCGTCTCAAATGGCACGCTGCTGCTTTTAATGCACTCCTTCAGACCAGGGTCCATATGACTCTAGTGCACTATATAGGGAGTAGTGTTCCATTTTGGACAAAGCCTTAGTGCTGCACTTCATAGTGTCCAGGTATCGTACTGTATGAGGAAAGTCATGGTAAAAATCTGTTGTTCCGCGCCTGGCCAAGGCCGTTAACCCACTGTTCCCCGAGCGCCGAAGATGTGAATGTCGATTAAGGCAGCCCCCCGGCACCTCTCTGATTCAGAGGGGTTGGGTTAAATGCGGAAGACACATTTCAGTTGAAGGCATTCAGTTGTACAGCTGACTAGGATTCCCCCTTTCCCTTTCTATATCACATTTACATTATTCTCATCTGACCTCCATCATGTGATGATAAAAAAAAGCCCCAAATGGCACCCTATTCCCTACACCACACACTACTTTTGACCAGAGCCCTACTTTTGACCAGAGTGCACTACATAGGGAATAGGGTGCCATTTTGGATGTAGACAAAAGACTATGTTCACTTTAGGAGATGATCCAATGTGATAATGGAGATGTCTCTATGTGATAATGGAGATGCCTCTATGTGGTAATGGAGATGTCTCTATGTGATAATGGACATGTCTCTATGTGATTATGGACATGTCTCTATGTGATTATGGACATGTCTCTATGTGATTATGGACATGTCTCTATGTGATAATGGACATGTCTCTATGTGATAATGGACATGTCTCTATGTGATAATGGACATGTCTCTATGTGATAATGGACATGTCTCTATGTGATAATGGACATGTCTCTATGTGATAATGGACATGTCTCTATGTGATTATGGAGATGTCTCTATGTGATAATGGACATGTCTCTATGTGATAATGGAGATGTCTCTATGTGATTATGGAGATGTCTCTATGTGATTATGGAGATGTCTCTATGTGATTATGGAGATGTCTCTATGTGATTATGGAGATGTCTCTATGTGATAATGGACATGTCTCTATGTGATTATGGAGATGTCTCTATGTGATAATAGAGATGTCTCTATGTGATTATGGAGATGTCTCTATGTGATAATGGGGTAGTCTCTATATGATAATGGAGATGTCTCTATGTGATAATGGAGATGTATCTATGTGATTATGGAGATGTCTCTATGTGATAATGGAGATGTCTCTATGTGATTATGGAGATGTCTCTATGTGATCCCAAATGGAACCATATTCTTTGAAGCCCCATTTATACCTGGTTCTTACAAGAGTCGTTTGTCCTGATCTTGTCCTCATTCTGATTGTGCCCACATTTGTAGACCGAGTTCCCTGGTCAAAATAAGTGCACTGCATAGGGAATATGGTGCCATTTGGGATGCATACGATATTATGGGATATGATGGGGAGTGATTGCTGGTCATCATATTGGGTCCTGTATATTGGGTCCTGGTCCTGTATATTGGTCCTGTATATTGGTCCTGTATATTGGTCCTGTATATTGGGTCCTGGTCCTGTATATTGGTCCTGTATATTGGGTCCTGTATATTGGTCCTGTATATTGGTCCTGTATATTGGGTCCTGTATATTGGGTCCTGTATATTGGGTCCTGTATATTGGTCCTGTATATTGGGTCCTGTATATTGGGTCCTGTATATTGGGTCCTGTATATTGGGTCCTGTATATTTGTCCTGGACCTGTATATTGGTCCTGTATATTGGTCCTGGTCCTGTATATTGGGTCCTGTATATTGGTCCTGGTCATGTATATTGGTCCTGTATATTGGTCCTGGTCCTGTATTTTGGTCCTGTATTTTGGTCCTTGTCCTGTATTTTGGTCCTTGTCCTGTATTTTGGTCCTGGTCCTGTATATTGGTCCTGTATATTTGGTCCTGGTCCTGTATATTGGTCCTGTATTTTGGTCCTGGTCCTGTATATTGGTCCTGTATATTGGTCCTGTATATTGGTCCTGGTCCTGTATTTTGGTCCTGGTCCTGTATTTTGGACCTGTATATTGGTCCTGGTCCTGTATATTGGTCCTGTATATTGGTCCTGGTCCTTTGTATTGGGTCCAGTATATTGGTCCTGTATATTGGTCCTGTATTTTGGGTCCTGTATATTGGGTCCTGTATATTGGTCCTGGTCCTGTATATTGGGTCCTGTATACTGGTCCTGGTCCTGTATATTGGGTCCTCTGTATTGGGTCCTGTATATTGGTCCTAGTCCTGTATATTGGTCCTGTATTTTGGGTCCTGTATATTGGTCCTGGTCCTGTATATTGGTCCTGTATACTGGTCCTGGTCCTGTATATTGGTCCTGGTCCTATATATTGGGTCCTGTATATTGGTCCTGTATATTGGGTCCTGTATATTGGTCCTGTATTTTGGGTCCTGTATATTGATCCTGGTCCTGTATATTGGGTCCTGTATATTGGGTCCTGTGTATTGGGTCCTGTATATTGGGTCCTGTATATTGGGTCCTGTGTATTGGGTCCTGTATATTGGGTCCGGTATATTGGTCCTAGTCCTGTATATTGGTCCTGTATTTTGGGTCCTGTATATTGGTCCTGGTCCTGTATATTGGTCCTGTATATTGGGTCCTGTATATTGGGTCCTGTATATTGGTCCTGGTCCTGTATGTTGGGTCCTGTATATTGGTCCTGTATATTGGGTCCTGTATTTTGGTCCTGGTCCTGTATATTGGGTCCTGTATATTGGGTCCTGTATATTGGTCCTGGTCCTGTATGTTGGGTCCTGTATATTGGTCCTGTATATTGGGTCCTGTATTTTGGTCCTGGTCCTGTATATTGGTCCTGTATATTGGGTCCTGTATATTGGGTCCTGTATATTGGTCCTGTATATTGGTCCTGGTCCTGTATTTTGGTCCTGTATTTTGGTCCTTGTCCTGTATTTTGGTCCTGGTCCTGTATATTGGTCCTGTATATTTGGTCCTGGTCCTGTATATTGGTCCTGTATTTTGGTCCTGGTCCTGTATATTGGTCCTGTATATTGGTCCTGTATATTGGTCCTGGTCCTGTATTTTGGTCCTGGTCCTGTATTTTGGTCCTGTATATTGGTCCTGTATATTTGGTCCTGGTCCTGTATATTGGTCCTGTATTTTGGTCCTGGTCCTGTATATTGGTCCTGTATATTGGTCCTGTATATTGGTCCTGGTCCTGTATATTGGTCCTGGTCCTGTATATTGGTCCTGTATATTGGTCCTGGTCCTTTGTATTGGGTCCAGTATATTGGTCCTGTATATTTGTCCTGTATATTGGTCCTGTATTTTGGGTCCTGTATATTGGGTCCTGTATATTGGTCCTGGTCCTGTATATTGGGTCCTGTATACTGGTCCTGGTCCTGTATATTGGGTCCTCTGTATTGGGTCCTGTATATTGGTCCTAGTCCTGTATATTGGTCCTGTATTTTGGGTCCTGTATATTGGTCCTGGTCCTGTATATTGGTCCTGTATACTGGTCCTGGTCCTGTATATTGGTCCTGGTCCTATATATTGGGTCCTGTATATTGGTCCTGTATATTGGTCCTGGTCCTGTATATTGGTCCTGTATATTGGGTCCTGTATATTGGTCCTGTATTTTGGGTCCTGTATATTGATCCTGGTCCTGTATATTGGGTCCTGTATATTGGGTCCTGTGTATTGGGTCCTGTATATTGGGTCCTGTATATTGGGTCCTGTGTATTGGGTCCTGTATATTGGGTCCGGTATATTGGTCCTAGTCCTGTATATTGGTCCTGTATATTGGGTCCTGTATATTGGTCCTGGTCCTGTATATTGGGTCCTGTATATTGGTCCTGGTCCTGTATATTGGGTCCTGTATATTGGTCCTGGTCCTGTATATTGGTCCTGGTCCTATATATTGGTCCTGTATATTGGGTCCTGTATATTGGTCCTGGTCCTGTATATTGGTCCTGGTCCTATATATTGGGTCCTGTATATTGGGTCCTGTATATTGGTCCTGGTCCTGTATGTTGGGTCCTGTATATTGGTCCTGTATATTGGGTCCTGTATTTTGGTCCTGGTCCTGTATATTGGGTCCTGTATATTGGTCCTGGTCCTGTATATTGGGTCCTGTATTTTGGTCCTGGTCCTGTATATTGGGTCCTGTATATTGGTCCTGGTCCTGTATATTGGGTCCTGTATATTGGTCCTGTATAATGGTCCTGGTCCTGTATATTGGTCCTGGTCCTGTATATTGGGTCCTGTATATTGGTCCTGTATATTGGTCCTGGTCCTGTATATTGGGTCCTGTATATTGGTCCTGGTCCTGTATATTGGTCCTGGTCCTGTATATTGGTCCTGTATATTGGTCCTGTATATTGGTCCTGGTCCTGTATATTGGTCCTGGTCCTGTATATTGGTCCTGTATATTGGTCCTGTATATTGGTCCTGGTCCTGTATATTGGGTCCTGTATATTGGTCCTGTATATTGGTCCTGGTCCTGTATATTGGTCCTGTATATTGGGTCCTGTATATTGGGTCCTGTATATTGGTCCTGGTCCTGTATATTGGTCCTGTATATTGGTCCTGGTCCTGTATATTGGTCCTGTATATTGGTCCTGTATATTGGGTCCTGTATATTGGTCCTGTATATTGGTCCTGGTCCTGTATTTTGGGTTCTGTATGTTGGGTTCTGTATACTGGGTCTTGTATATAGCTCCTGGGCCTGTATTTTGGGTTCTGTATGTTGGGTCCTGTATATTGGTCCTGTATATAGCTCCTGGGCCTGTATTTTGGGTTCTGTATGTTGGGTCCTGTATATTGGGTCTTGTATATAGCTCCTGGGCCTGTATTTTGGGTTCTGTATGTTGGGTCCTGTATATTGGTCCTGTATATAGCTCCTGGGCCTGTATTTTGGGTTCTGTATATTGGGTCCTGTATATTGGTCCTGTATATTTGGTCCTGGTCCTGTATATTGGGTCCTGTATGTTGGTCCTGTATATTGGTCCTGGTCCTGTATATTGGGTCCTGTATATTGGTCCTGGTCCTGTATATTGGTCCTGTATATTGGTCCTGGTCCTGTCTATTGGTCCTGTATATTGGTCCTGTATATTGGTCCTGTATATTGGTCCTGGTCCTGTATTTTGGGTCCTGTATTTTGGTCCTGGTCCTGTATATTGGTCCTGGTCCTGTATATTGGTCCTGTATATTGGTCCTGTATATTGGACCTGTATATTGGGTCCTGTATATTGGTCCTGGTCCTGTATATTGGGTCCTGTATATTGGTCCTGGTCCTGTATATTGGGTCCTGTATATTGGGTCCTGTATATTGGGTCCTGTATATTGGGTCCTGTATATTGGGTCCTGTATATTGGTCCTGGTCCTGTATATTGGTCCTGTATATTGGTCCTGGTCCTGTATATTGGTCCTGTATATTGGTCCTGTATATTGGGTCCTGTATATTGGGTCCTGTATATTGGGTCCTGTATATTGGGTCCTGTATATTGGTCCTGGTCCTGTATATTGGGTCCTGTATATTGGTCCTGTATATTGGGTCCTGTATATTGGGTCCTGTATATTGGGTCCTGTATATTGGGTCCTGTATATTGGTCCTGTATATTGGTCCTGGTCCTGTATATTGGTCCTGTATATTGGTCCTGGTCCTGTATATTGGTCATGTATATTGGGTCCTGTATATTGGTCCTGGTCCTGTATATTGGGTCCTGTATATTGGTCCTGGTCCTGTATATTGGTCCTGTATATTGGGTCCTGTATATTGGTCCTGGTCCTGTATATTGGTCCTGTATATTGGTCCTGGTCCTGTATATTGGTCATGTATATTGGGTCCTGTATATTGGTCCTGGTCCTGTATATTGGGTCCTGTATATTGGTCCTGGTCCTGTATATTGGTCCTGTATATTGGGTCCTGTATATTGGGTCCTGTATATTGGGTCCTGTATATTGGGTCCTGTATATTGGTCCTGTATATTGGTCCTGTATATTGGTCCTGGTCCTGTATATTGGTCCTGTATATTGTGTCCTGTATATTGGTCCTGTATATTGGTCCTGGTCCTGTATATTGGGTCCTGTATATTGGTCCTGTATATTGGTCCTGGTCCTGTATATTGGGTCCTGTATATTGGTCCTGTATATTGGGTCCTGTATATTGGTCCTGTATATTGGTCCTGGTCCTGTATATTGGGTCCTGTATATTGGTCCTGTATATTGGTCCTGGTCCTGTATATTGGGTCCTGTATATTGGTCCTGTATATTGGTCCTGTATATTGGTCCTGGTCCTGTATATTGGGTCCTGTATATTGGTCCTGGTCCTGTATATTGGGTCCTGTATATTGGGTCCTGTATATTGGTCCTGTATATTGGTCCTGTATATTAGTCCTGTATATTGGTCCTGGTCCTGTATATTGGGTCCTGTATATTGGGTCCTGTATATTGGTCCTGGTCCTGTATATTGGTCCTGGTCCTGTATATTGGTCCTGTATATTGGTCCTGGTCCTGTATATTGGGTCCTGTATATTGGTCCTGTATATTGGTCCTGTATATTGGTCCTGTATATTGGTCCTGGTCCTGTATATTGGGTCCTGTATATTGGGTCCTGTATATTGGTCCTGGTCCTGTATATTGGTCCTGGTCCTGTATATTGGTCCTGTATATTGGTCCTGTATATTGGGTCCTGTATATTGGTCCTGGTCATGTATATTGGGTCCTGTATATTGGTCCTGGTCCTGTATATTGGTCCTGTATATTGGTCCTGGTCCTGTATATTGGGTCCTGTATATTGGTCCTGTATATTGGTCCTGTATATTGGTCCTGTATATTGGTCCTGGTCCTGTATATTGGGTCCTGTATATTGGGTCCTGTATATTGGTCCTGGTCCTGTATATTGGTCCTGTATATTGGTCCTGTATATTGGGTCCTGTATATTGGTCCTGGTCATGTATATTGGGTCCTGTATATTGGTCCTGGTCCTGTATATTGGTCCTGTATATTGGGTCCTGTATATTGGGTCCTGTATATTGGGTCCTGTATATTGGGTCCTGTATATTGGTCCTGGTCATGTATATTGGGTCCTGTATATTGGTCCTGGTCATGTATATTGGGTCCTGTATATTGGTCCTGGTCCTGTATATTGGTCCTGGTCCTGTATATTGGTCCTGTATATTGGGTCCTGTATATTGGGTCCTGTATATTGGTCCTGTATATTGGTCCTGTATATTGGTCCTGTATATTGGTCCTGTATATTGGGTCCTGTATATTGGGTCCTGGTCCTGTATATTGGGTCCTGTATATTGGTCCTGTATATTGGTCCTGGTCCTGTATATTGGGTCCTGGTCCTGTATATTGGGTCCTGTATATTGGGTCCTGGTCCTGTATATTGGGTCCTGTATATTGGTCCTGTATATTGGTCCTGTATATTGGTCCTGTATATTGGGTCCTGTATATTGGGTCCTGGTCCTGTATATTGGGTCCTGTATATTGGTCCTGTATATTGGTCCTGGTCCTGTATATTGGGTCCTGTATATTGGTCCTGTATATTGGGTCCTGTATATTGGGTCCTGTATATTGGGTCCTGTATATTGGGTCCTGTATATTGGGTCCTGTATATTGGTCCTGTATATTGGTCCTGTATATTGGTCCTGTATATTGGTCCTGTATATTGGTCCTGTATATTGGGTCCTGTATATTGGGTCCTGGTCCTGTATATTGGGTCCTGTATATTGGTCCTGTATATTGGTCCTGGTCCTGTATATTGGTCCTGTATATTGGGTCCTGTATATTGGGTCCTGTATATTGGTCCTGTATATTGGGTCCTGTATATTGGGTCCTGTATATTGGTCCTGTATATTGGTCCTGTATATTGGGTCCTGTATATTGGGTCCTGTATATTGGGTCCTGTATATTGGTCCTGGTCCTGTATATTGGGTCCTGTATATTGGGTCCTGGTCCTGTATATTGGTCCTGTATATTGGTCCTGTATATTGGTCCTGTATATTGGTCCTGTATATTGGTCCTGTATATTGGTCCTGGTCCTGTATATTGGTCCTGTATATTGGTCCTGTATATTGGTCCTGTATATTGGTCCTGTATATTGGTCCTGGTCCTGTATATTGGTCCTGTATATTGGTCCTGTATATTGGTCCTGTATATTGGGTCCTGTATATTGGTCCTGTATATTGGTCCTGGTCCTGTATATTGGTCCTGTATATTGGGCCTGTATATTGGTCCTGTATATTGGTCCTGTATATTGGTCCTGGTCCTGTATATTGGTCCTGTATATTGGTCCTGTATATTGGGTCCTGTATATTGGGTCCTGTATATTGGTCCTGTATATTGGTCCTGTATATTGGTCCTGTATATTGGTCCTGTATATTGGTCCTGTATATTGGTCCTGTATATTGGTCCTGGTCCTGTATATTGGTCCTGTATATTGGGTCCTGTATATTGGGTCCTGTATATTGGGTCCTGTATATTGGTCCTGTATATTGGTCCTGGTCCTGTATATTGGTCCTGTATATTGGTCCTGGTCCTGTATATTGGTCCTGTATATTGGTCCTGGTCCTGTATATTGGTCCTGTATATTGGTCCTGTATATTGGGTCCTGTATATTGGTCCTGTATATTGGTCCTGTATATTGGTCCTGGTCCTGTATATTGGTCCTGTATATTGGTCCTGGTCCTGTATATTGGGTCCTGTATATTGGTCCTGTATATTGGGTCCTGTATATTGGTCCTGTATATTGGTCCTGTATATTGGTCCTGGTCCTGTATATTGGTCCTGTATATTGGTCCTGGTCCTGTATATTGGGTCCTGTATATTGGTCCTGTATATTGGTCCTGTATATTGGGTCCTGTATATTGGTCCTGTATATTGGTCCTGTATATTGGGTCCTGTATATTGGTCCTGGTCCTGTATATTGGTCCTGTATATTGGGTCCTGTATATTGGTCCTGTATATTGGTCCTGGTCCTGTATATTGGTCCTGTATATTGGTCCTGTATATTTGTCCTGGTCCTGTGTATTGGTACTGTATATTGGGTCCTGTATATTGGTCCTGGTCCTGTATATTGGGTCCTGTATATTGGGTCCTGGTCCTGTATATTGGGTCCTGTATATTGGGTCCTGGTCCTGTATATTGGGTCCTGTATATTGGGTCCTGGTCCTGTATATTGGGTCCTGTATATTGGGTCCTGTATATTGGTCCTGGTCCTGTATATTGGTCCTGGTCCTGTATATTGGGTCCTGTATATTGGGTCCTGGTCCTGTATATTGGGTCCTGTATATTGGGTCCTGTATATTGGTCCTGGTCCTGTATATTGGGTCCTGTATATTGGGTCCTGGTCCTGTATATTGGGTCCTGTATATTGGGTCCTGGTCCTGTATATTGGGTCCTGTATATTGGGTCCTGTATATTGGGTCCTGGTCCTGTATATTGGTCCTGTATATTGGTCCTGGTCCTGTATATTGGACCTGTATATTGGGTCCTGTATATTGGGTCCTGGTCCTGTATATTGGGTCCTGTATATTGGTCCTGGTCCTGTATATTGGTCATGTATATTGGGTCCTGGTCCTGTATATTGGGTCCTGGTCCTGTATATTGGGTCCTGTATATTGGTCCTGTATATTTGTCCTGGTCCTGTATATTGGTCCTGGTCCTGTATATTTGGTCCTGGTCCTGTATATTGGTCCTGTATATTGGGTCCTGTATATTGGGTCCTGTATATTGGGTCCTGTATTTTGGGTCCTGTATATTGGTCCTGGTCCTGTATATTGGTCCTGTATATTGGTCCTGGTCCTGTATATTGGTCCTGGTCCTGTATATTTGGTCCTGGTCCTGTATATTGGTCCTGTATATTGGTCCTGGTCCTGTATATTGGTCCTGGTCCTGTATATTGGGTCCTGTATTTTGGGTCCTGTATATTGGTCCTGGTCCTGTATGTTGGGTCCTGTATATCTGTACTGTATATTGGTCCTGTATATTGGTCCTGTATATTGGTCCTGTATATTGGTCCTGGTCCTGTATATTGGGTCCTGTATATTGGGTCCTGTATATTGGTCCTGTATATTGGGTCCTGTATATTGGTCCTGTATATTGGTCCTGTATATTGGTCCTGGTCCTGTATATTGGGTCCTGTATATTGGTCCTGGTCCTGTATATTGGTCCTGGTCCTGTATATTGGTCCTGTATATTGGTCCTGTATTTTGGTATATGGGTGTTTTTTATTGGCGCTTCACTTGAATGATTTTCTACACCTGCACAGGTGTTTAAATGATTTCCCACACTTTTCTAAACACCTTAGTTCTTTTGTAAGCTTGTTGATATGTCGTCAATGTTGAGAAGCTGCATACGCCCTCAGAACAAGCACAACATGCTATAAGAGTTAGTAGTCTGTAAGGTATTGAAATGAATATCTCAGAAGTAATGAATGGCTCAGGGTTTCTCTATAATTAGGACCTCAGGGACATCTTGAGGATAATCAATTTCATATTTTATCTCCAGCTTTACATCATAAAACGCTTCACAGTGGGTCATATACAGTATGTATCCTCTATACAGTGGATCATATACAGTATGTATCCTCTATACAGTGGGTCATATAGTATGTATCCTCTTCAGTGGGTCATATACAGTATGTATCCTCTATACAGTGGGTCATATATAGTATGCATCCTCTTCAGTGGGTCATATACAGTATGTATCCTCTTCAGTGGGTCATATACAGTATCTATCCTCTATACAGTGGGTCATATACAGTATGTATCCTCTATACAGTGGGTCATATACAGTATGTATCTTCTTCAGTGGGTCATGTACAGTATGTATTCTGTTGACAGTATGTATTCTATTTAAATGAACAAACTCACAGCTGTGTGATTTTTAGTTCTTCCTAAATGCTTTCCTAACAGCAGCATCATGAAAAAACAACTTCACTCCAGAGACTTTTCCTTCTAAGATACTTGACAGGAAGTTGTTTTTAAGTCCCTAATAGTGCATTTCTCCAGCCAGCCCATGACAGTCCATCCATCACTTTCACCCACCCATTGCATTTTTTCAGCTGCGCTAGCCTTCAGTTTGTAAAAGCCTCCAGGCTGGAAACTGAAATCCCTTGGACAGTGTCGACCGTCTGACAGACGGGTGGGCATGCGGTGCAGTGTTGTGTTGTAATTATACAATCAATTACTTGTCTGGATGATTGAATACTTGTCTGTTCTGTGGCTAGCACCTCGCTGTGGATCACAGGCTTATGGGAGGGATCTTCCTCTTTAATGAGACCATGTCTCTCAGCAGACTGCTGACAAGGTGAAGTCCTGCGTCTGCATCCCCAATGCTACCCTATACCCTACATACTGCACTGCTTATAAACAGAGCCCTATGGACCCTGGTCAAAAGTAGTGCACTATTAAAGGGACTAGGGTGCCATTTTGGGTCACAGCCCTACTCGACCTTATCAAACTGCTGCGGTCCTTGTTCCTTAGTTACCATCAGCTTCACTTGTTGAGTTAAGGATGCGTTGTCAGACTGACTGGAGAGAAAGGGAGAAACAGCCTTTGGTTGGTCCCTGACTGCATTTCACAAGGCACCATATTCTCTGTATTTTCATTTGATTTTAACCCTTATTCTACCAGGTAAGTTGACTGAGAACACATTCTCATTTACAGCAACGACCTGGGGAATAGTTACAGGGGAGAGGAGGGGGATGAAAGAGCCAATTGTAAGCTGGGGATGATTAGGTGACCGTGAGGTATGAGGGACAGCTTGGGAATTTAGCCAGGACACCCGGGGATAACACCTCTACTCTTACAATACGTCCCATGGGATCTTTAGTGACCACAGAGAGTCAGGACACCCGTTTAACGTCCCATCCGAAATACGGATATATAGTAGGCTACCTTTGACTAAAGCCCTATTGGCATCGGTCAAAAGTAGTGCACTATATAGGGAATAGGGTGCCATTTGAGAAGGCGACCATCACTGTTTGATTGTTGAACAATCCTCCGTCCAGCAGCTCATATCTCCCATCCCTCTGCTCCCTCTGTCTGCCACAGATCAGACTGCACTGTGTTTAAGACTGTGCTCTTCGTGTGATGTGATAATATGTCATATAATATGTTATAATATGTTATGAAAGCATCACGTGAAGCTAGAATATGTTATGAAAGTATCATACAAGCACAGGTAATTCTGTTGTTGTGTTTCTGTACATTTATATCCAGTGGGTTCCTCCTCAGCCCTTATACAGTCTACTATAGACATGAGACCACATAAATATAATCTATACAGTCTACTATAGACATGAGACCATATAAATATAATATATACAGTCTACTATAGACATGAGACCATATAAATATAATCTATACAGTCTACTATAGACATGAGACCATATAAATATAATCTATACCGTCTACTATAGACATGAGACCATATAACTATAATATATACAGTCTACTATAGACATGAGACCATATAAATATCATATATACAGTCTACTATAGACATGAGACCATATAAATATAATATATACAGTCTACTATAGACATGAGACCATATAACTATAATATATACAGTCTACTATAGACATGAGACCATATAACTATAATATATACAGTCTACTATAGACATGAGACCATATAAATATAATCTATACCGTCTACTATAGACATGAGACCACATAAATATAATCTATACCGTCTACTATAGACATGAGACCATATAAATATCATATATACCGTCTACTATAGACATGAGACCACATAAATATAATCTATACCGTCTACTATAGACATGAGACCATATAAATATAATCCATACCGTCTACTATAGACATGAGACCACATAAATATAATCTATACAGTCTATTTGGATGGATGAGAGGGCTTTATTTTCATTATGATGGTGAAGGTGGTCCTCCTCTGTTTTTTCCAGTAGGTTCCTCCTCAGCCCTCCTCCTCCTCCTCAGCCCTCCTCCTCCTCCTCAGCCCCTTCACAGTATACTGTAGACACAGACACAACTTTTTTTTTCATTTGGTGCTTAAAGTAGGTTTGTTTTTGATTGATCTCACCTCTCATCTCCTCCTCCCCTCTCGTCCCATCTCTCCTCCTCCTTTCATCCCCTCTCCTCTCCTCTTCTCCCCTCTACCTCTCCTCCCCTCTACTCCCCTCTACCTCTCCTCTCTCCTCCCCGCTCACCTCACATTTCTCCTCTCTCCTCCCCTCTTCTCCTCTCTCCTCCCCGCTCACCTCACATTTCTCCCTCTCCTCCACTCTTATCCTCTCTTCTCCCCTCTCCTCCACTCTCCTACTCTCTCCTCTTCTCTTCTCCCCTCTCCTCCACTCTTATCCTCTCTTCTCCCCTCTCCTCCACTCTCCTACTCTCTCCTCTTCTCTTCTCCCCTCTCCTCCACTCTTATCCTCTCTTCTCCCCTCTCCTCCACTCTCCTACTCTCTCCTCTTCTCTTCTCCCCTCTCCTCCACTCTTATCCTCTCTTCTCCCCTCTCCTCCACTCTTATCCTCTCTTCTCCCCTCTCCTCCACTCTTATCCTTTCTTCTCCCCTCTCCTCCACTCTTATCCTCTCTTCTCTTCTCCCCTCTCCTCCACTCTTATCCTCTCTTCTCTTCTCCCCTCTCCTCCACTCTCCTACTCTCTCCTTCTCCCCTCTCCTCCACTCTTATCCTCTCTTCTCTTCTCCCCTCTCCTCCACTCTTATCCTCTCTTCTCTTCTCCCCTCTCCTCCACTCTTATCCTCTCTTCTCCCCTCTCCTCCACTCTCCTAATCTCTCCTTCTCCCCTCTCCTCCACTCTTATCCTCTCTTCTCTTCTCCCCTCTCCTCCACTCTTATCCTCTCTTCTCCACTCTCCTAATCTCTCCTTCTCCCCTCTCCTACACTCGTATCCTCTCTTCTCTTCTCTCCTCCACTCTTCTCCTCTCTCCTCCTCTCTTCTCCCCTCTCCTCCACTCTTACCCTCTCTTCTCCTCTCTCCTCCACTCTTATCCTCTCTTCTCTTCTCCCCTCTTCTCCTCTCTCCTCCACTCTTCTCTTCTCCCCTCTCCTCCACCATCCCCCCCAGGCTCTGTTGTGTTTTATGGATGAACACAGAAACAAGATGGTTCCTGCTGTGTTGCGCTGCATTGTGGAAAGTGTTTAACTTTCAAATGAAATGTTCACGATGGGTGTCCTACTGTAATACCGGAGCAGTCAGCATCAGGCAGTCTCTCATTGAGAGACTCGGTGTGTGTAATGACATGTTAAACCCCTTAAGGTCGATGTCCTCGCCCCCGTGAAAATCGAATTAGCATAATACATAAATATGTCAGTTTATGCTAGAGACCCCTCTATGGAAAGATGAGACTCTCACGAACACGATGGTGTTCTCCGTTTTGCTCTACGACCCCCATAAGCGTCTTAGGACTCGTCTGAAGTCGGTACAGCCGATCTGCCAACTTCTGTCTGCAGCATTCAACCAGTTTGGGCTACTCATTAATATGACCCCTCTGTGTAAAGGTGAGACTCTCAGGAACACGTACATGTTGTCTGGCTATAGGACGCCCACAGACCTCACAAGACTCATCTGAAGGTCCCCCGGAAAAAATTGATGGAAGTACTGTATATATGGAGACTGTTTAATGACAAATCTCTCAGATGAAAAATGATGTTTGGCCTTAATTAATGCTATTATCCCATACAAATGCATTGAATAACATATTTACTACATGGAACAACAGATTGTCCTTACTGCTATTAACCAATAGAAACACAATGAATAACAGATAGTCCTTACTGCAATTAGCCAATAGAAACACATTGAATAACAGATAGTCCTTACTGCTATTAACCAATAGAAACACAATGAATAACAGATAGTCCTTACTGCTATTTGCCAATAGAAACACATTGAATAACAGATAGTCCTTACTGCTATTAGCCAATAGAAACACAATGAATAACAGATAGTCCTTACTGCAATTAGCCAATAGAAACACAATGAATAACAGATAGTCCTTACTACTATTAGCCAATAGAAACACAATGAATAACAGATAGTCCTTACTGCAATTAGCCAATAGAAACACATTGAATAACAGATAGTCCTTACTGCTATTAGCCAATAGAAACACAATGAATAACAGATAGTCCTTACTGCTATTAGCCAATAGAAACACATTGAATAACAGATAGTCCCCCCCCAAACATCTAAAGGAAGTGTGTTCTGAAGTGTCTGTCCTATATCTGAGAGATAGAAGAAAGACCAGGAAACTATTTATATATATATTTTTACATGTATTTAACTCCTTATTTTATGCATTAAACTCTCTCCATATATACTTCCATAGATTTTTTAAAAACTAGTTCCGGGGACCTGGGGACCTTCAGACAAGTCTTGTGAGGCTTGTGGACGTTCTAGAGCAGAGCATCCGACATGTACAGAACGGTATTCGCCAGAGACCTTTATATTAGTCTCTAGCCCAAACTGTTCAGCCGCTACAGACAGAAGTTTTCAGAAGAGGTTGTACCGACTTCAGACCGAAGAACACCATTGTGTTTGTGAGAGTCTCATCTTTCCATGGTCTGATAAACACCGCTCTATCTCTGCCACCTTTCACCGCAGATGAGGAGTTGCGATATCGGTGGATGTGGTGGATTGAGGTACAGCCCATGCAAAACAACAGGTATCTTTTAGCCTAAACAGACGGATTTTGAGGGGGACCCAAGAAATTGCAGGAGAAGGGTTAATTTACTTGCCTAGTTAAATAAAGGTTGAATAAAATGATACAATAAAATTATGATGTGGTGATGATGAGGATGATGATGAGGATTATGGTGGTGGTGAGGATGAGGGTGATGATGGTGATGATGATTATGAAGATGCAGTTTTGGATTCAGGTGTTGATGGATGGATCCTAGTAAAAGATGAATATGAAATGTAAAGTGATCTGTTATGTGAGTCAGCCAGCTGTCGTACTCTGTATATTCGATATACCCCTAACAAGTAGGCCTCCTCAGTTCAATATCTAGCAGAGCGTTCTTAGAAGCAACAACAGAAGATAAAGTGATTTAAAACCTTAAAAAGACTTGAATGGAAAGAAACTTCACTAACCTTCCTTAGCTAACTTGGTTCTGGGGAGATTCAGGGCTGATGCAGCAACATCACATTTCATTCATCTTCCAGAGTACTTCAGAAAACCTTTTGTCTTTATACTGTGTGTATTCCTACCATTGTACATTCAAGGTCATGGAGAACAAATGGACCGGTTTTTCATGTTTTGGGGTGGCAGGTAGCCTAGTGGTTAGAGCGTTGGGCCAGTAACCGAAAGGTTGCTGGATCGAATCCCCGAGCTGACAAGGTAAAAATCTGTCATTTTACCCCTAAATAAGGCAGTTAACCCACTGTTCCCCTGTAGGCCGTCATTGTAAATAAGAATTTGTTCTTAACTGACTTGCCTAGTTAAATAAAGGATACATAAAATGTTTTAAATGTTTATATATTTCCCAGAATGCTTTAGATCAAACACTGGGAACAATCTAGCAACCTTTCATGACAATGAAAAATATTGTTTGACATCTTAAAATCAAACTAATATTTGAAATCTGGTGTATATTGCTTATTAATAAGTGGAAGATCATTTTGAGAAAAGGTTTGTCACATTAATGTCGGAGTTAAATAAAAAAGGTTCTTATTAGCTTTTGATGATATTTTATTCAACTTCAGAAGTTATGTGGGATCAATATACGGTTGATTCCTACCGCAGGGGAAACGTGTTCATGTTAAAGAACTAGTGGAAATGACATTCAGATTTCATCCTTAATCCAGTTCCATAGCAGGGTGTTATTTAGCATTTTATAATTGGCAGTCATTAATCTCCACATATTGAACTGTCTTTCATAGAATATGTAATACAAATATGATCCTTTGAAGAGGACAATGTCCTTTTTTGCCATTTGGCCAATTTAAAGTGTAATAATTCCACTATGTAATTATCTCCAGCATAATACCAGTGTCTATATACACTACATGAAACAGTATGTGGACACCTGCTGTCTAACATCTCATTCCAACATCATGCCCATTAATATGGAGTTGGTCCCCTCTTTGCTGCTATAACAGCCTCCACTCTTCTGGGAAGGCTTTCCACCTAGATGTTGGAACATTGCTGCTATAACAGCCTCAGCTCTTCTGGCAAGGCGTTCCACTAGATGTTGGAACATTGCTGCGGGGACTTGCTTCCATTCAGCCACAAGAGCATTAGTGAGGTCGGGGGCACTGATGTTGGGCGATTAGGCCTGGCTCACAGTCTGCGTTCCAATTCATCCCAAAGGTGTTCGACTGGGTTGAGATCAGGGCTCTGTGCAGGCCAGTCAAGTTCTTCCACACAGATCTCGATAAACCATTTCTGTATGGACCATTATCGTCTAGAATGTCATTGTGTTCCTCCTCCACAAACTGTACAATTGGCACTATGCATTGGGGCAGGTAGCGTTTCTCTAGCATCCGCCAACCCAGATTCATCCGTCGGACTGCCAGATGGTGAAGCTACAGAGAACACGTTTCCACTGCTCCAGTATCCAATGGCGGGGAGCTTTACACCACTCCAGCCGAAGCTTGGCATTGCGCATGGTGATCTTAGGCTTGTGTGCGGCTGCTTGGCCGTGGAAACCCATTTCATGAAGCTCCCGACAAACAGTTATTGTGCTGACGTTACTTCCAGAAGCAGTTTGGAAGTCAGTAGTGAGTATTGCAACCGAGGAGCAGACAATTTTTACACCCTACGCGCTTCATCACTCTGTGATCCCATTCTGTGAGCTTGTGTGGCTTACCACTTCGCGGCTGAGCCGTTGATGCTCCTAGACATTTTCACTTCACGATAACAACACTTACAGTTGACCAGGGCAGCTCTAGCAGGGCAGATATTTGACGAACTGACTAAATTTGGCATCCTGGCATCCTATGTCGGTGCCATGTTGAAAGTCACTGAGCTCTTCAGTACGGGCCATTCTACAGCCAATGTTTGTCTATGGAGATTGCATGGCGGTGTGCTCGATTTTATACACCTGTCAGCAACAGGTGTGGCTGAAATAGCCGAATCCACTAATTTGAAGGGGGGGGGTGGGGGGTCACATACTTTTGGCCATGAAGTGTATGTGAAAACGCCAAATTTCTATGTTTTTTTTTAGAAACAATTATAAAGTTACAAAGTTCTTCCCGATTACATCATCAAAAGTAAAAACATTTTAAAAATAGATTCACAGTTACATGCGGAGCAAGAAAATACCCCGCCTCTGGCAAATACCCTCCCTCTGGCTAGAAACCCATAGCATGTTTTGAAAATCAAACTTTTTCTTGGTTTTCACACGACAAATGGGTGTGATCATTCTACAGTGGTCCCTGCAGCGTACGCTCAAACTGGTGTGATTAGAACGCTTATTTAGAACGTCCAATTTTGATTCCCGCGACAGTCAGCATTTGAGCTAGCCACACAGTTCTTTTTTCACAGAAATATTTTACACAAAGTCCTTACGAATGCAGTGGCGGTCAGTGCCATTTAACATGAGGGAGGATGATTTATTTTAATGAGCATGGCCTTATTTCTATTATCGAAATGCATTATTTGTCACCAGACCTTCAAAACATGTGAATAAAAC
This sequence comes from Salvelinus namaycush, assembly GCF_016432855.1. Classification (NCBI taxonomy): domain Eukaryota; kingdom Metazoa; phylum Chordata; class Actinopteri; order Salmoniformes; family Salmonidae; genus Salvelinus; species Salvelinus namaycush. The sequence continues at coordinate 41,680 of NC_052328.1, read as the reverse complement.
TATAAAATACATAATGCTCCGTTTGTACATACATACATACTTCATGCTACAGTAGAAACAACAACACGATATACAGAAAATACTGTAAGGCACTTACTTTGATAGGAACGCACACATGTCCAAAGTACATTTTTGTAAGGAAATCAACAATGAAAGCAATGCGAGCGCCAGCCAGAAAATGTGCCAGTTCGTGCAAGACTGTGCAAATGTCTGCATACTTGATGTGCGGAACAAATGGGGAAGGGGTCTCCTCGAAGAGGGAAGTTTGACCGGCTCAGGAAAGACTCAAACATACAGTTGAAGTCAGAAGTTTACATACACCTTAGCCAAATACATTTATGCTGAGTTTTTCACAATTCCTGACATTTAATCCTAGTAAAAAATCCCTATTTTAGGTCAGTTAGGATCACCACGTTATTTTAAGAATGTGAAATGTCAGAATAATAGTAGAGAGAATGATTTATTTCAGCTTTTATTTCTTTCATCATATTCCCAGTGGGTCAGAAGTTTACATACACTCAATTCGTTTTTGGTAGCATTGCCTTTAAATTGTTTAACTTGGGTCAAACGTTTTGGGTAGCCTTCCACAAGCTCCCCACAATAAGTTGGGTGAATTTTGGCCCAATCCTCCTGACAGAGCTGGTGTAACTGAGTCAGGTTTGTAGGCCTCCTTGCTCGCACATGCTTTTTCAGTTCTGTCCACACATTTTCTATAGGATTCAGGTCAGGGCTTGTGATGGCCACTCCAATACCTTGACTTTGTTGTCCTTAACCTGTTTGGGCTAGGGGGCAGCATTTTCACGTTCGGATGAAAAGCGTGCCCAGTGTAAACTTCCTGCTACTCAGGCCCAGATGCTAATATATGCTAATTATTAGTAGTATTGCATAGAGAACACTCTGAAGTTTCTAAAACTGTTTGAATGATGTCTGTGAGTATAACAGAACTCATATGGCAGGCAAAAACCTGAGAAAAATCCAACCAGGAAGTGGGAAATCTGAGGTTTGTAGTTTTTCAACTCATTGCCTATCGAATATACAGTGTCTGTGGGGTCATATTACACTTCCTTAGGCTTACAATAGATGTCAACAGTCTTTAGAACTGTTGTTTGAGGCTTCTACTGTGAAGTGGGGCGAATGAGAGCTGAATGAGTCAGAGGTCTGGCAGAATGGCATGAGCTGGTCACGCGATCTCACGTGAGAGCAACCTGCGTTCCATTGCAATTCTAAAGACAAAGGAATTCTCCGGTTGGAACATTATTGAAGATTTATGTTAAAAACATCCTAAAGATTGATTCTATACTTCGTTTGACTTTTTGACTTTTCGTCTGGACCTAGCGTCATGAATTTGGATTTGTGAACTCAAGGCGCGAACAACAAGGAGGTATATGGTGCTGGAGATAATGAATATGAGGTTGAAAAGTGGCGGAATTGCCCTTTAATGACACCTGTGAAAATGATTTGATAACTTATTATTTTATAAGTATTTTTGGATACCAAGGGCTGGATTCAATCCATAAGTATCGCGTAAGACCCACGTTATAGCTCGAATGAAATTTAAAGGCAATGTTCCTGTGTTCGCGGAGACTGCATTCATGGTAAACAATGCATATGTTGGCTCAATCGGAAATTACCTTTACATTTTAACACAGGTCTTCTACAAAACAAACAAAGGTTCCCCGTGGAACCAAAAAGTATTCTCCTACAGGGACAAGCCGAAGAACCCTTTGTGGTTCTAGGTATCACTTCTACGCTCTTCGCTTACTTCATTCCCATGTGTTTTATCAGTGCATCAGGGATAGCATACACAGCCTTCAACAGTGTAGGAGCCTGAAGCAGCAGCCTAACTGTCTGTATATAACGTTAATACAGGCTTTAAGAAAGCCAAATGGCTCTGTTATTGTCCCATCAGGCTAACGGGTGTCTGCTACAGTCCTCCCTTCCAGGTTAATGTGCAGCGTACAGCTATTCCCATCCCCCTGGAATCAGCAGAGGGCTTTTCGAAGGTGACCTCCTATATTTCTGGGTAAAACGCAGAGTATTGATCTGTTTTCCACACACACTGTGACACTGCTACAGTAGTTACAGTAGTAGGAGTAGTTAGTTACAGTTACATCATGTTAGTGTTACATTAGTTACAGTAGTAGGAGTAGTTAGTTACAGTTACATCCTGTTACAGTGTTACATTAGTAGTAGTAGTAGTAGTTACAGTTACATACTGTGACAGTGCTATAGTAGTTACAGAAGTAGCAGTCACAGTTACATACTGTGACAGTGTTACAGTAGTTACAGTAGTAGTAGTCACAGTTACATAGTGTTACAGTAGTAGTAATAGTCACAGTTACATACTGTGACAGTGCTACAGTAGTAGTAGTCACAGTTACCTACTGTGACAGTGCTATGGTAGTTACAGTAGTAGTAGTTACTGTTACATACTGTGACAGTGTTACAGTAGTTACAGTAGTAGTAGTCACAGTTACATACTGTTACCATGCTACAGTAGTTACAGTAGTAGTAGTAGGAGTCACAGGTACATACTGTGACAGTGCTACGGTAGTTACAGTAGTAGTAGTCACAGTTACATACTGTGACAGTGCTAGAGTAGTTACAGTAGTAGTAGTAGTAGTCACAGTTACATACTGTGACAGTGCTACAGTAGTTACAGTAGTAGTAGTAGTAGTCAGTTACTTACAGTTACCATGCTACAGTAGTTGTAGTTAGTTACATACTGTGACAGTGCTACAGTAGTTACAGTAGTAGTAGTAGTAGTCAGTTACTTACAGTTACCATGCTACAGTAGTTGTAGTTAGTTACATACTGTTACAGTGTTACAGTAGTTACAGTAGTAGTAGTTACAGTTACATACTGTTACAGTAGTTACAGTAGTAGTAGTCACAGTTACATACTGTTACAGTGTTACAGTAGTTACAGTAGTAGTAGTTACAGTTACATACTGTTACAGTGTTACAGTAGTTACAGTAGTAGTAGTAGTCACAGTTACATACTGTTACAGTGTTACAGTAGTAGTAGTAGTAGTAGTCACAGTTACATACTGTTACAGTGTTACAGTAGTTACAGTAGTAGTAGTCACAGTTACATACTGTAACAGTGTTACAGTAGTTACAGTAGTAGTAGTCACAGTAACATACTGTAACAGTGATACAGTATGTTACAGTAGTAGTAGTCACAGTTACATACTGTTACAGTGTTACAGTAGTTACAGTAGTAGTAGTCACAGTTACATACTGTTACAGTGTTACAGTAGTTACAGTAGTAGTAGTCACAGTTACATACTGTCACAGTGTTACAGTAGTTACAGTAGTAGTAGTCACAGTAACATACTGTCACAGTGTTACAGTAGTTACTGTGACAGTGTTACAGTAGTTACAGTAGTAGTAGTTACAGTTACATACTGTTACAGTGTTACAGTAGTTACAGTAGTAGTAGTCACAGTTACATACTGTTACAGTGTTACAGTAGTTACAGTAGTAGTAGTCACAGTTACATACTGTTACAGTGTTACAGTAGTTACAGTAGTAGTAGTCACAGTAACATACTGTCACAGTGTTACAGTAGTTACAGTAGTAGTAGTCACAGTTACATACTGTTACAGTGTTACAGTAGTTACAGTAGTAGTAGTCACAGTAACATACTGTGACAGTGTTACAGTAGAAGTAGTAGTAGTCACAGTAACATACTGTGACAGTGTTACAGTGTTACAGTAGTTACTGTGACAGTGTTACAGTAGTTACAGTAGTAGTAGTTACAGTAACATACTGTGACAGTGTTACAGTAGTAGTAGTAGTAGTAGTCACAGTAACATACTGTGACAGTGTTACAGTGTTACAGTAGTTACTGTGACAGTGTTACAGTAGTTACAGTAGTAGTAGTCACAGTTACATACTGTTACAGTGTTACAGTAGTTACAGTAGTAGTAGTTACAGTAACATACTGTGACAGTGTTACAGTATCTTTTGGAGTTTAGTTTCAGCCTGCTACATCAATACAGCTCGATGAAGCAGGGGAGGAGTTATTATGCTCAATATCCATATCAAAGTATGTGTTCTTAAATGGCACCTTATTCCCTATAGGGCCCAATGGGCTCTGGTCAAATGTAGTGCACTAGATAGGGAATAGGGTACAATGTGAGACTGTACCCCTGCTCTATATCACGTTCCTCTAACATTTACAGGCAGCCAATCACAGTTTGGCATTTAATAAACAATATAGGTTCATTAGAGTGTTGGAGGGTGGTGGGTGTCTCTTCTCAGCCTGACTCTATAGCTCTATTTATAGAGGAGCTGTCTGTATCCAGGACTGATTAGATGTTATTAAATGAAATCATCGCAGGTGCAGCAAAATGCTCATGTTTCTAACTCCAACAGTGCATTAATAACTAGCTAAATATTCATGTTTCTAGTTCCAGCAGTGCATTAATACGTAGCTAAATATTCATGTTTCTAGCTCCAGCAGTGCATTAATACGTAGCTAAATATTCATGTTTCTAGTTCCCGCAGTGCATTAATACGTAGCTAAATATTCATGTTTCTAGCTCCAACAGTGCATTAATACCTAGCTAAATATTAATGTTTCTAAGTGCATTAATACCTAGCTAAATATTCATGTTTCTAGCTCCAGCAGTGCATTAATACCTAGCTAAATATTCATGTTTCTAGTTCCAACAGTGTATTAATACGTAGCTAAATGTTCATGTTTCTAGCTCCAACAGTGCATTAATAACTAATTAAATATTCATGTTTCTAACTCTCAGACCTTCTCCTTATACGCTGTCTCGTCATTGTCGGTGACCAGGCCTACCGCTGTTATGTTGTCGGCAAACTTAATGACGGTGTTGGAGTCGTGCTTGGCCATGCAGTCATGGGTAAACAGGGAGTACAGGAGGGGACTGAGCATGCACCCCTGAGGGGCCCACGTGTTGAGGATCAGCGTGGCAGATGTATTGTTACCTACCCTTACCACCTGGGGGCGGCCCGACAGGAAATACAGAATCCAGTTGCAGAGGGAGGTGTTTAGTCCCAGGGTGACTAAGTTCAGGGCAGAGTACTGGGCAGAGGCTGGCTAGTGGTGCTGTTTAACAGTCTGATGGCCTGGAGATAGAAGCTGTTTTTCAGTCTCTCTGTCCTAGCTTTGATGCACCTGTACTGTCTCAGCCTTCTAGATGTTAGCACGGTGAACAGGCCATGGCTCGGGTGGCTGAGGTCCTTGATGATATTTTTGGCCTTCCTGTGATACCGGGTGCTGTAGATGTATTGGAGGACAAGCTGACCGCACCATAGTGATGGCAATGAAGGAGAGGTTATTTTCCTTGCACCACTCTGCCAAGGCCCTCACTTCTTATCTGTAGGCTGTCACGTCTTTGTTGGTAATCAGGCGTACCACTGTTGTGTTGTCTGCAAACTTGATGATTGAGTTGGTGACATGTATGGCCACGCGGTCATGGGTGAACAGGGAGTACAGGCATGGGCTGAGCACGCACCCTTGTGGGGCCCCCGTGATGAGGATCAGTGTAGTGGAGGTGTTGTTGCCTACCTTCACCACCTGGAGTTGGCTCGTCAGGATGTCTAGCACCAAGTTGCACAGGGCAGGGTTTTAGACCCAGGGCCCCGAGCTTATTGTTAAGCTTGGAGGGCACAATGGTGTTGAAGGCTGAGCTGTAGTCGATGAACAGCGTTCTTACATAGGTATTCCTCTTGTCCAGATGATGTAGGGGAGTGTGCAGTGCAATGGTCGATTGCGTCATCTGTGAAGCTGTTGGGGAGGTATGCAAATCGAAGTGGGTCTAGGGTGTCGGGTAATGAGTAGGTGATCTGATCGTTAACTAGCTTCTCAAAGCACTTCATGAAGACAGAAGTGAGTGCTACGGGGCAAAGTCCAGTGTAGTCCATTGAGAGCCATCACAGTGTCAGCTTGGGTAGGAATATACACGTCCGTGACGATGACCAAAGATAATTACTGGAGATATTAAGCATGTATCCAGGACTGATTAGATATTATTACTAGAGGTGTAAACCATGTATCCAGGACTGATTAGATATTATTACTGTAGGTGTAAAGCATGTATCCAGGACTGATTAGATATTATTACTGTAGGTGTAAAGCATGTATCCAGGACTGATTAGATATTATTACTGGAGGTGTAAAGCATGTATCCAGGACTGATTAGATATTATAACTGGAGGTGTAAAGCATGTATCCAGGACTGATTATATATTATTACTGGAGGTGTAAACCATGTATCCAGGACTGATTAGATATTATTACTGGAGGTGTAAAGCATGTATCCAGGACTGATTATATATTATTACTGGAGGTGTAAAGCATGTATCCAGGACTGATTAGATATTATTACTGGAGGTGTAAAGCATGTATCCAGGACTGATTAGATATTATTACTGTAGGTGTAAAGCATGTATCCAGGACTGATTAGATATTATTACTGGAGGTGTAAAGCATGTATCCAGGACTGATTAGATATTATTACTGTAGGTGTAAAGCATGTATCCAGGACTGATTAGATATTATTACTGGAGGTGTAAAGCATGTATCCAGGACTGATTAGATATTATTACTGGAGGTGTAAAGCATGTATCCAGGACTGATTAGATATTATTACTGGAGGTGTAAACCATGTATCCAGGACTGATTAGATATTATTACTGGAGGTGTAAAGCATGTATCCAGGACTGATTAGATATTATTACTGGAGGTGTAAACCATGTATCCAGGACTGATTAGATATTATTACTGGAGGTGTAAAGCATGTATCCAGGACTGATTAGATATTATTACTGGAGGTGTAAAGCATGTATCCAGGACTGATTAGATATTATTACTGTAGGTGTAAAGCATGTATCCAGGACTGATTAGATATTATTACTGGAAGTGGAAAGCTTTGGTTGTTCTCATTTCTGGTACAATAATCCAGATGGACTCTGAGAAAAACTCAAGCTAGAGGTTTTCATCACACTAGAGGTGTTGCATCTGTAAAGACACACATACAGTACATGTCACTCAAGCACACGTATGTATATCGTCCGACTAGGCGGAGTCACATGCCTTCCAACCAGGTGGAGTCACAACCTTGTATTTCTATGATAAACAATCATTATCTGTTGCTGGGCAACAACTGAGTCCATTCCTTCTGTTGGTTTAATTGTGGCCCAGCCTGAGTCCGGAAACGTCGTGCTCCTCCGTGCCTTTCACAGGGCTTCTTATCAGTCATGAGAGACCTTGAGTTATTGGTAGTACACAGTCCTACCGTCTACTGTAGTACACAACACATTTACACTTCTCATACACAAAGAGCTTAAACCTGACACCAAGTTCAATCACTAAGAATTTATCAAAACAATATATTCATACTAGGAGTGTATACTGATTGAAAACAGTTAAGATATTGGACAGGGTTATAGAACAGTAGTTATTCGATCTATCAGCTCTAAGTCCTATTCAACCCTTATGGAATCATTATCGCACTCAGAGACAGACCCCCTTCGTACTTTCCCTCTGCCCAAATACAATGCACATAGACCAGCTAACCCATAACACAACCATTACTACTGCTAGGCTAATTACACAATTATAAACAGACTTCATCGGGCTCAAGTCAAATAGTGTCTAACAGCATGTATCCAGGACTGATTAGATATTATTACTGGAGGTGAAAGGCATGTATCCAGGACTGATTAGATATTATTACTGGAGGTGTAAAGCATGTATCCATGACTGATTAGATATTATTACTGGAGGTGTAAAGCATGTATCCAGGACTGATTAGATATTATTACTGGCGGTATAAAGCATGTATCCAGGTCTGATTAGATATTATTACTGGAGGTGTAAAGCATGTATCCAGGACTGATTAGATATTATTACTGGAGGTGTAAAGCATGTCTCCAGGACTGATTAGATATTATTACTGGAGGTGTAAAGCATGTATCCAGGACTGATTAGATATTATTACTGGAGGTGTAAACCATGTATCCAGGACTGATTAGATATTATTACTGGAGGTGTAAAGCATGTATCCAGGACTGATTAGATATTATTACTGGAGGTGTAAACCATGTATCCAGGACTGATTAGATATTATTACTGGAGGTGTAAAGCATGTATCCAGGACTGATTAGATATTATTACTAGAGGTGTAAACCATGTATCCAGGACTGATTAGATATTATTACTGGAGGTGTAAAGCATGTATCCAGGACTGATTAGATATTATTACTAGAGGTGTAAAGCATGTATCCAGGACTGATTAGATATTATTACTGGAGGTGTAAAGCATGTATCCAGGACTGATTAGATATTATTACTGGAGGTGTAAAGCATGTATCCAGGACTGATTAGATATTATTACTGTAGGTGTAAAGCATGTATCCAGGACTGATTAGATATTATTACTGTAGGTGTAAAGCATGTATCCAGGACTGATTATATATTATTACTGGAGGTGTAAAGCATGTATCCAGGACTGATTAGATATTATTACTGGAGGTGTAAAACATGTATCCAGGACTGATTAGATATTATTACTGGAGGTGTAAACCATGTATCCAGGACCGATTAGATATTATTACTGGAAGTGGAAAGCTTTGGTTGTTCTCATTTCTGGTACAATAATCCAGATTGACTCTGAGAAAAACTCAAGCTAGAGGTTTTCATCACACTAGAGGTGTTGCATCTGTAAAGACACACATACAGTACATGTCACTCAAGCACACGTATGTATATCGTCCGACTAGGCGGAGTCACATGCCTTCCAACCAGGTGGAGTCACAACCTTGTATTTCTATGATAAACAATCATTATCTGTTGCTGGGCAACAACTGAGTCCATTCCTTCTGTTGGTTTAATTGTGGCCCAGCCTGAGTCCGGAAACGTCGTGCTCCTCCGTGCCTTTCACAGGGCTTCTTATCAGTCATGAGAGACCTTGAGTTATTGGTAGTACACAGTCCTACCGTCTACTGTAGTACACAACACATTTACACTTCTCATACACAAAGAGCTTAAACCTGACACCACGTTCAATCACTAAGAATTTATAAAAACAATATATTCATACTAGGAGTGTATACTGATTGAAAACAGTTAAGGTATTGGACAGGGTTATAGAACCGTAGTTATTAGATCTATCAGCTCTAAGTCCTATTCAACCCTTATGGAATCATTATCGCACTCAGAGACAGACCCCCTTCGTACTTTCCCTCTGCCCAAATACAATGCACATAGACCAGCTAACCCATAACACAACCATTACTACTGCTAGGCTAATTACACAATTATAAACAGACTTCATCGGGCTCAAGTCAAATAGTGTCTAACAGCATGTATCCAGGGCTGATTAGATATTATTACTGGAGGTGTAAAGCATGTTTCCAGGACTGATTAGATATTATTACTGGAGGTGTAAAGCATGTATCCAGGACTGATTAGATATTATTACTGGAGGTGTAAAGCATGTATCCAGGACTGATTAGATATTATTACTGGAGGTGTAAAGCATGTATCCAGGACTTATTAGATATTATTACTGGAGGTGTAAAGCATGTATCCAGGACTGATTAGATATTATTACTGGAGGTGTAAAGCATGTATCCAGGACTGATTAGATATTATTACTGGAGGTGTAAAGCATGTATCCAGGACTGATTAGATATTATTACTGGAGGTGTAAACCATGTATCCAGGCCTGATTAGATATTATTATTGGAGGTGTGAAGGTTATTCAGTAGCCCTTTAACCAGCCGTTTACTGTAGGAGACATAGGCTTGCATCCCACATGGCACCCTATTCCCTATATAGTGCACTACTTTTTGACCAGCGCACCTATGTACAAAAGCAGTGCACTAAATAGAGATTAGGGTACCATTTGGGACGTCAAACAACCCTACTCTGCTCTGCAGTTACATTGCTCACAATGTAGTGGTTAATTGGTCGTGGATTGGCCTTGAGTTCCTTTGTTTGTCTTCTACCACGACCTTTTCGATTGAGAAGTTCACGTATTTGTGCTGTTCTGGGATTATCTGCAGTGAGAAGAAGAATGTTTTGTGAGTCTCAGTCGGTAGAGTGTGGTGTTTGACACATCAGGGTTTTAGGTTAAACTTTCCACTGGGGTTGTCACCCTTATGAAAATGAATGCTCGCATTACTGTAAAAATAACTTTATTCATGCTACACAGCGTGTACACAACCGAGATAGGGTTGGGATGCAGTACTTTAAAGTTCAAAGCTGTATACACAACCGAGATAGGGTTGGGATGCAGTACTTTACAGTTCAAAGCTGTATACACAACCAATATAGGGTTGGAATGCAGTACTTTACAGTTCAAAGCTGTATACACAACCAATATAGGGTTGGAATGCAGTACTTTACAGTTCAAAGCTGTATACACAACCAATATAGGGTTGGGATGCAGTACTTTACAGTTCAAAGCTGTATACACAACCGAGAAAAGCTGTATACACAACCGAGATAGGGTTGGGATGCAGTACTTTACAGTTCAAAGCTGTATACACAACCGAGAAAAGCTGTGTACACAACCGAGATAGGGTTGGGATGCAGTACTTTACAGTTCAAAGCTGTATACACAACCAATATAGGGTTGGGATGCAGTACTTTACAGTTCAAAGCTGTATACACAACCAATATCGGGTTGGGATGCAGTACTTTACAGTTCAAAGCTGTATACACAACCGAGGTAGGGTTGGGATGCAGTACTTTACAGTTCAAAGCTGTATACACAACCAATATAGGGTTGGAATGCAGTACTTTACAGTTCAAAGCTGTATACACAACCAATATAGGGTTGGGATGCAATACTTTACAGTTCAAAGCTGTATACACAACCAATATAGGGTTGGGATGCAGTACTTTACAGTTCAAAGCTGTATACACAACCAATATAGGGTTGGGATGCAATACTTTACAGTTCAAAGCTGTATACACAACCAATATAGGGTTGGGATGCAATACTTTACAGTTCAAAGCTGTATACACAACCAATATAGGGTTGGGATGCAGTACTTTACAGTTCAAAGCTGTATACACAACCAATATAGGGTTGGGATGCAATACTTTACAGTTCAAAGCTGTATACACAACCAATATAGGGTTGGGATGCAATACTTTACAGTTCAAAGCTGTATACACAACCAATATAGGGTTGGGATGCAGTACTTTACAGTTCAAAGCTGTATACACAACCAATATAGGGTTGGGATGCAATACTTTACAGTTCAAAGCTGTATACACAACCAATATAGGGTTGGGATGCAGTACTTTACAGTTCAAAGCTGTATACACAACCAATATAGGGTTGGGATGCAGTACTTTACAGTTCAAAGCTGTATACACAACCAATATAGGGTTGGGATGCAGTACTTTACAGTTCAAAGCTGTAAACACAACCTAGATAGGGTTGGAATGCAGTGTGTTCCATTTCATGCATCAACAAGCAGCAGCAACAGTGTGTAATAACTAGAGCTGCCTTCCTGCCTAAAAGCCTATTCTATGTATAGCTCTATAATGAACTATTCATGGACATGAAAAACATATTTTGTTTTTTGTTTTTTTGCCATGTTATTTCCTCCTTTCCCTATTATGTGTTCTGAGGCTCGCATAAACAAATCATAATAATGTTTTCGTAAAAAGGTACGTCACAGTTTAGAAAGTGAATAGGGCAGATACGTCAACCCTCATCTAAAATGGTCTGTTTCCAACTGTGGCCCAAACTCTTTATTTTCCTTTACAGGAATCTGAAAGTAAACTGGTCTTGTTGATAGACAGTGACCTAATGGAATGGGAAATGTTCCCCCTGGAGTCCTGGTCCGGACACAAAGTGACATCCTATTCCCTAGTGCACTACTTTGGACCAGGACCCATAGTGCACTATCACAGATGCTGGAAAACAGAATGTCGATTTGATTGGTCTATTTAGACCTATAGCAGTGAAGCAAGCAGAGGGAGCGGCTCCTCTCACGTGAAGACCAGAGTTGTGTCTCAAATGGCTCTCTCTTCATATTCATACATCTTTATAGTATACTGCTTTTTACTAGGGCCCATAGGAAGCTAGTCAGAAGCAGTGCACTATAAAGGTGAAAAGGGTGCCATTTGTGACTCAGCCCAGGTTTATAGGCCTGCTGGTTTATAGGCCTGCTGGTTTATAGGCCTGCTGGTTTATAGGCCTGCTGGTTTATAGGCCTCTTGGGCTTCATAATTGGACAACTAGATGGCCCAAATGTCTTCACATGTATCCCTTTCAGACTGTAAAATTGTCCCAGAGAAAATGGAATATACAAAGTGTGATTGATTCTAATAGAGCAAGAGCAAGAATGTTATTCAATCGATAGGAGAATATATATATTACTGTATATATAGTGCTGAATAAAGAGAAAAGGGAGTCATACATAAATAAATAGATAAAGTGTGAAGAAGCTAGACGAGAATATTGTTACTGTCTCCTCTAGTCTTTCGCCCCACGACAGCAGACACCTGTGGTTTAGATACTAACAAGATGTGAATATTGTTACCTTCCCCTCTAGTCTGTCCCCCACGACAGCAGACACCTGTGGTTTAGATACTAACAAGATGTGAATATTGTTACCTTCCCCTCTAGTCTGTCCCCCACGACAGCAGACACCTGTGGTTTAGATACTAACAAGATGTGAATATTGTTACCTTCCCCTCTAGTCTGTCCCCCACGGCACGACAGCAGACACCTGTGGTTTAGATACCAGCAAGATGTGAATATTGTTACCTTCCCCTCTAGTCTGTCCCCCACGACAGCAGACACCTGTGGTTTAGATACCAACAAGATGTGAATATTGTTACCTTCCCCTCTAGTCTGTCCTCCACGGCACGACAGCAGACACCTGTGGTTTAGATACTAACAAGATGTGAATATTGTTACCTTCCCCTCTAGTCTGTCCCCCACGGCACGACAGCAGACACCTGTGGTTTAGATACTAACAAGATGTGAATATTGTTACCTTCCCCTCTAGTCTGTCCCCCACGGCACGACAGCAGACACCTGTGGTTTAGATACCAGCAAGATGTGAATATTGTTACCTTCCCTTCTAGTCTGTCCCCCACGGCACGACAGCAGACACCTGTGGTTTAGATACTAACAAGATGTGAATATTGTTACCTTCCCCTCTAGTCTGTCCCCCACGGCACGAGAGCAGATACCTGTGGTTTAGATACCAGCAAGATGTGAATATTGTTACCTTCCCCTCTAGTCTGTCCTCCACGGCACGACAGCAGACACCTGTGGTTTAGATACTAACAAGATGTGAATATTGTTACCTTCCCCTCTAGTCTGTCCCCCACGGCACGACAGCAGACACCTGTGGTTTAGATACTAACAAGATGTGAATATTGTTACCTTCCCCTCTAGTCTGTCCCCCACGGCACGACAGCAGACACCTGTGGTTTAGATACCAGCAAGATGTGAATATTGTTACCTTCCCTTCTAGTCTGTCCCCCACGGCACGACAGCAGACACCTGTGGTTTAGATACTAACAAGATGTGAATATTGTTACCTTCCCCTCTAGTCTGTCCCCCACGGCACGAGAGCAGACACCTGTGGTTTAGATACCAGCAAGATGTGAATATTGTTACCTTCCCCTCTAGTCTGTCCTCCACGGCACGACAGCAGACACCTGTGGTTTAGATACTAACAAGATGTGAATAATGTTACCTTCCCCTCTAGTCTGTCCCCCACGGCACGACAGCAGACACCTGTGGTTTAGATACCAGCAAGATGTGAATATTGTTACCTTCCCCTCTAGTCTGTCCCCCACGACAGCAGACACCTGTGGTTTAGATACTAACAAGATGTGAATATTGTTACCTTCCCCTCTAGTCTGTCCCCCACGGCACGACAGCAGACACCTGTGGTTTAGATACCAGCAAGATGTGAATAATGTTACCTTCCCCTCTAGTCTGTCCCCCACGACAGCAGACACCTGTGGTTTAGATACTAACAAGATGTGAATAATGTTACCTTCCCCTCTAGTCTGTCCTCTACGGCACGACAGCAGACACCTGTGGTTTAGATACTAACAAGATGTGAATATTGTTACCTTCCCCTCTAGTCTGTCCCCCACGGCACGACAGCAGACACCTGTTGTTTAGATACCAGCAAGATGTGAATATTGTTACCTTCCCCTCTAGTCTGTCCCCCACGGCACGACAGCAGACACCTGTGGTTTAGATACCAGCAGGATGTGAATATTGTTACCTTCCCCTCTAGTCTGTCCCCCACGACAGCAGACACCTGTGGTTTAGATACTAACAAGATGTGAATATTGTTACCTTCCCCTCTAGTCTGTCCCCCACGACAGCAGACACCTGTGGTTTAGATACTAACAAGATGTGAATATTGTTACCTTCCCCTCTAGTCTGTCCCCCACGGCACGACAGCAGACACCTGTGGTTTAGATACTAACAAGATGTGAATATTGTTACCTTCCCCTCTAGTCTGTCCCCCACGGCACGGCAGCAGACACCTGTGGTTTAGATACTAACAAGATGTGAATATTGTTACCTTCCCCTCTAGTCTGTCCCCCACGGCACGACAGCAGACACCTGTGGTTTAGATACTAACAAGATGTGAATATTGTTACTGTAGCTTAAGGTTTATTCTCCACTGAATCAGACAGTGAAGGAACTAGGCCTCGTGTATGATGATGTGTTGCAGCAGACAATGTTACATTAAACCCCATCCACCGCTTCCACAACACTCGGCAATATTTCTGTTTACTTTGGCTCATCTTCATCTGGTGTTTGCCTGGGTATTCTCCCAATGAAGCACATGGCTCACATATGGTAAGTGCCAGTTAGTTCAAACGGAATTAGTTTCCAATTCAACAGAAAAGTGTTAATTAAACGTGTTCTCTTTGACGCCTGTCGTGTGTTGCTCATTGATTGGGAACATATACATTTGCCTTGTTTTGTGGATTACCCCCTAGAAGACCAACTGTGTGGAGTGTGTGGGGGGGGGGGGGGGGGGATGGTTTGATGAGATGGTTGTGGCCTAGTATGTCTGACAAACCACGTACAGGAAGTGTTATCCCCCCCACCCTGCCCCCCCCCCCCCCCTCAAGGCAAGCTTTTAGTTCTCCCATATATTAGTGAGAGAGAAGGGGAGGAGAGAGACTCATCCCTCAGTAGGCTATTTGTGCTGATCCATTTCTACTGAACAAACAAAGGCTCTCAGCATTATTATCCCCGGTTTGTTTAGGCAGAAATATTCCACTACAGGCGGATAGCAGTGAAGAGAGTCAATAATTCAGCAAAACAAAGCTTTAGATTTCCCTGAAGAAAGTGTGAACCATTCTGGACTAGCCACTTTATTAGGCTGTGTAAATATGAGGGGCAGAGGAGGTGGATAGTGGCAGGGGATTGCATGCCAAATTGCACACTATTCATATAGGGCTCTGGTCGAAAGTAGTGCACTATATAAGGAATAGGGTGTATTTTTATGATGCAGATATGGTTGACTTGAAAAGGAAGGAGCTCTATGTGTTGTAAAACGTGTTTGGACTGTTTGTCTGGCTTGTTGTTTCAGCACCACAACACAGTGGACAGCTCCATGTTTGTTACAGCACCACAACACAGTGGACAGCTCCATGTAGTTGTTTCAGCACCACAACACTGTGGACAGCTCCATGTTGTTTGTTTCAGCACCATAACACTGTGGACAGCTCCATGTTTGTTTCAGTGCCTCAACACAGTGGACAGCTCCAACGCTTTCATTCAGCACCACAACACAATGGACAGCTCCACATATTTAATTCAGCACCACAATCCAGTGGCAGGCTCCATATAACACGTTAAGCACCACAGCATAAAGGACAGCTCCATATAAAACATACAGCACCACAAGACAGCTCCATATAAAACATACAGCACCACAACACAGCTCCATATAAAACATTCAGCACCACAACAGAATGGACAGCTCCATATATAACATTCAGCACCACAACACAGCTCCATATAAAACATACAGCACAAAGGACAGCGGCATAGTGTTCTGATTCTGTTCTAGATCTGTACGATTCCATTTTGAATTTAATTTCCTGATGCGTAACGGACTTCACACTAAAACACTACTGAAATTAAGTGAGTTTTAGATTCTCATTCTGTTATTGTACTGTACAGCCAAAGTTACGAGCTAGACAGCTGCAGATCAGTAGAGAGATAGTTAATGAGTTGAGATACTCACTTACAGGCTTTTCTACTGGTAGCTTCAGATCTTCTTCTCTCCTGGATTTCTGAGCACACTTCTGAAAGAGGGAGAGTGAGAGACATCCTGGTTGTGGAGTCAAGTGGAGGCCATTGGCTGCGTGAGTTATATCAGTCAGGAAGTAGAGATCAAATAGACAGGAAGACAGAGGTTCACGTTGTGAATGTCTTTGTTGAAGATGTTCCTTTGAAGATGGAAGTTGTGATATGAAATCATCCTTGTCTAGTTTCATGTGTTGAATAACACATTTTATGAGCGTTTTTTTTTCTTCAAGATACGGAGGCCTTGTCCCCAAAACAAACGGCGGTGTCACATTGTTTATGCATTCAGAGCATCGGGCTGTTGAAGATGTTACAGAGAAATGTTCTCCTTAAATTTTTCATCAGTGCATATCATGAACAGTCACCCCCCTTTGATTTCTTGACATTGTATTGTGTTACAAAATAAGACGTTAAAATGTATTTAATTTTCTTATTTTTTTTGTCAGTGATCTATGCAAAATACTTTCTAATGTAAAAGTGGAAGAAATATATCTATATTTTTTTAAGATCAATGCAAAAATGAAATACTAATATACCTTGATTCCCCTCCCCCCCATGAGTCAATACCTGTTAGAAACACCTTTCTCAGCAGTCTTCTTGGCTTAGTCTCATAAGAGCTTTGCACACCTTTATTGATGAAATATTTGCCCATTATTCTATTCAAAATTCTTCAAGCTCTGTCAATGTGTTGGGGATCATGGCTATACAGCCATGTTCAAGTCTTGCCATAGAGTTTTTACCAGATTTAAAAGTCAAAACTGTAATTTGACCACTCAGGATCATTCACTGTCTTCTTCGTAAACAACTCTAGTGTGTAGTTGGCCTTGTGTTGTAGGTTATTGTTGATGACAAGCATACCCATACTATGATGCAGCCACCACCATGCTTGAAAATCAGGAGGCAGTTACTCAATGATGTGTTGTGTTGGATTTGCCCCAAACATAAGGCTTTCCATTTAGGACAAAGAAAGTGTGTTGTTTTGCAGTATTACTTTAGTGCCTTGTTGCATACAGGATGCATGTTTTGGTATCATTTTATTCTGTATATTTGTCTTCTTTTCTCCATGTTTTTTTTCTTCTTCAGTATTACTTTAGTGCCTTGTTGCGTACAGGATGCATGTTTTGGTATCATTTTATTCTGTATATTTGTCTTCTTTTCTCCATGTTTTTTTTCTTCTTCAGTATTACTTTAGTGCCTTGTTGCGTCCAAATGCATATTTTGGAATAGTTTTATTCTGTATATTTTAATTATTATTTTCTCTCTGTCATTTAGGTCATTATTGTGGAGTCACTACAATGTTGTTGATTCATTCTCAGTTTTCTCCCATCACAGCCATTGCACTCTGTAGCTGTTTTAAAATCCCCATTGGCCTTAGGGTGACATCCCTTAACAGTTTCCTTCCTGTCATGCAGCTCAGTTCAGAAGGACGACTGTATCTTTGATGTGTCTGGTTTGTTTAATACATCATCCACAGCATAATTATTAACTTGACCTTGCTGAAAGAGATTTTCAATGTCTGAGTTGTTATTGTTACCTACCCATCTACCAATCACTGCCCTTCTTTATGAGGCTTTCAAAAAAGCTCCCTTTGTAGTTGAATCTGTGCCTGGAATTCAATATTTGACTGAGGCCCCTTACATGCAACTTATAATGTGATTTGTTAAGCCAAATTGTATTCCTGAACTAATTTAGGCTTGCTGTAACAAGCGGGGTGAAGACTATATTTTAGTTTAGAAATTTTTTGAAATTTATAAACATTTGTAGAATTTTCTTTTCACTTTTCTCTTATCAGTATGTTGTGTAGATCAATGACACACACAAAAAAAAATCACAGTTAAATATATTTCAATCTCATTTTGTAACACAACATCCAAGGGCGGTGAATAGTGTAACAGTTTGTGAAGTTGAATTGTAGTCCCAGCTGCCTTTCTCTTCCCAAAGGGTATTTTACTCTCCTCTACATCACTGTCTGTCTGCTGGTCTGTTCCTGTTCTGACTGGAATTATTCCTGTGGTAGATTTCCCAGGTGGCCTGATTGGGCGGATGCGTGCTCTGCTCTCTTCTCTATGCTACAGTAGATAACTTCACCTCCCTCAGATCTTCCCTCTCACAGCCATTAGATAAAGTGCTATTCGTTTTTGCGGCGTAGTGATACGTTAACTGGGATGAATTCACGAGTGCGATTTGTTTTAAAAATGTCCTCAGGACTTATCTTCACAGTGAGATTCAGCGTCTGTGGTTTCTCTGTTTCGACTGATGCAGCCAGGATGATAATGAATGTGATGACTCCTGTGTTTTTTGAGTTGGAGAATAGAGATGTTTTTACCCCTCCATTCCTCTCTCTGACATTTCCCTGGGTCAGGAAAGATGCTCAGAGAGCAGCAAACCTTTGATCAAGTGCCCTTGCATTGAAACACAGAGAGTGTAAAGACATACAGCCGCTATGCTTTTACGGGAAATATGTTTATCTTTCATAGAAAGTGAGTGAGAGAAACACAATAACATCATTATACAGTAACCCAACTGTCCAGGTAGAAACACAATAACATCATTATACAGTAACCCAACTGTCCAGGTAGTAACACAATAAGATCATTATACAGTAACCAGTAACCCAACTGTCCAGGTAGAAACACAATAACATCATTATACAGTAACCCAACTGTCCAGGTAGAAACACAATAAGATCATTATACAGTAACCCAACTGTCCAGGTAGAAACACAATAAGATCATTATACAGTAACCAGTAACCCAACTGTCCAGGTAGAAACACAATAATATCATTATACAGTAACCCAACTGTCCAGGTAGAAATACAATAATATCATTATACAGTAACCCAACTGTCCAGGTAGAAACACAATAACATCATTATACAGTAAACCAACTGTCCAGGTAGAAACACAATAACATCATTATACAGTAACCAGTAACCCAACTGTCCAGGTAGAAACACAATAATATCATTATACAGTAACCAGTAACCCAACTGTCCAGGTAGAAACACAATAATATCATTATACAGTAACCCAACTGTCCAGGTAGAAACACAATAACATCATTATACAGTAACCCAACTGTCCAGGTAGAAACACAATAATATCATTATACAGTAACCAGTAACCCAACTGTCCAGGTAGAAACACAATAAGATCATTATACAGTAACCAGTAACCCAACTGTCCAGGTAGAAACACAATAATATCATTATACAGTAACCAGTAACCCAACTGTCCAGGTAGAAACACAATAATATCATTATACAGTAACCCAACTGTCCAGGTAGAAACACAATAACATCATTATACAGTAACCAGTAACCCAACTGTCCAGGTAGAAACACAATAACATCATTATACAGTAACCCAACTGTCCAGGTAGAAACACAATAATATCATTATACAGTAACCCAACTGTCCAGGTAGAAACACAATAACATCATTATACAGTAACCCAACTGTCCAGGTAGTAACACAATAAGATCATTATACAGTAACCCAACTGTCCAGGTAGAAACACAATAACATCATTATACAGTAACCCAACTGTCCAGGTAGAAACACAATAATATCATTATACAGTAACCCAACTGTCCAGGTAGAAACACAATAACATCATTATACAGTAACCCAACTGTCCAGGTAGAAACACAATAAGATCATTATACAGTAACCCAACTGTCCAGGTAGAAACACAATAATATCATTATACAGTAACCCAACTGTCCAGGTAGAAACACAATAATATCATTATACAGTAACCCAACTGTCCAGGTAGTAACACAATAAGATCATTATACAGTAACCAGTAACCCAACTGTCCAGGTAGAAACACAATAACATCATTATACAGTAACCAGTAACCCAACTGTCCAGGTAGAAACACAATAAGATCATTATACAGTAACCCAACTGTCCAGGTAGAAACACAATAAGATCATTATACAGTAACCCAACTGTCCAGGTAGTAACACAATAACATCATTATACAGTAACCCAACTGTCCAGGTAGTAACACAATGACATCATTATACAGTAACCCAACTGTCCAGGTAGAAACACAATGAGATCATCATACAGTAACCCAACTGTCCAGGTAGTAACACAATAACATCATTATACAGTAACCAGTAACCCAACTGTCCAGGTAGAAACACAATAATATCATTATACAGTAACCAGTAACCCAACTGTCCAGGTAGAAACACAATAACATCATTATACAGTAACCCAACTGTCCAGGTAGAAACACAATAACATCATTATACAGTAACCAGTAACCCAACTGTCCAGGTAGAAACACAATAACATCATTATACAGTAACCCAACTGTCCAGGTAGAAACACAATAACATCATTATACAGTAACCAGTAACCCAACTGTCCAGGTAGAAACACAATAACATCATTATACAGTAACCAGTAACCCAACTGTCCAGGTAGAAACACAATAACATCATTATACAGTAACCCAACTGTCCAGGTAGAAACACAATGAGATCATTATACAGTAACCCAACTGTCCAGGTAGAAACACAATGAGATCATTATACAGTAACCCAACTGTCCAGGTAGTAACACAATGACATCATTATACAGTAACCAGTAACCCAACTGTCCAGGTAGAAACACAATAACATCATTATACAGTAACCCAACTGTCCAGGTAGTAACACAATGACATCATTATACAGTAACCCAACTGTCCAGGTAGTAACACAATAAGATCATTATACAGTAACCCAACTGTCCAGGTAGAAACACAATAACATCATTATACAGTAACCCAACTGTCCAGGTAGAAACACAATAATATCATTATACAGTAACCAGTAACCCAACTGTCCAGGTAGAAACACAATAAGATCATTATACAGTAACCCAACTGTCCAGGTAGTAACACAATGACATCATTATACAGTAAACCAACTGTCCAGGTAGTAACACAATAAGATCATTATACAGTAATCAGTAACCCAACTGTCCAGGTAGTAACACAATAACATCATTATACAGTAACCAGTAACCCAACTATCCAGGTAGTAACACAATGAGATCATTATACAGTAACCCAACTGTCCAGGTAGAAACACAATAATATCATTATACAGTAACCCAACTGTCCAGGTAGAAACACAATGAGATCATCATACAGTAACCAGTAACCCAACTGTCCAGGTAGAAACACAATAACATCATTATACAGTAACCCAACTGTCCAGGTAGTAACACAATGACATCATTATACAGTAAACCAACTGTCCAGGTAGTAACACAATAAGATCATTATACAGTAACCCAACTGTCCAGGTAGTAACACAATAACATCATTATACAGTAACCCAACTGTCCAGGTAGTAACACAATAACATCATTATACAGTAACCCAACTGTCCAGGTAGAAACACAA
Organism: Salvelinus namaycush; assembly: GCF_016432855.1. Lineage (NCBI taxonomy): Eukaryota > Metazoa > Chordata > Actinopteri > Salmoniformes > Salmonidae > Salvelinus > Salvelinus namaycush. The sequence goes on along the minus strand of NC_052328.1, from coordinate 19,957 downwards.
TAAGATAATTATACAGTAACCAGTAACCCAACTGTCCAGTGAGAGAAGGACTTGGCCGTACTGCAGCGCCATGCATAACATTTGACCCGTAGCTGTGAATGTCTTAAACTGAACTAATGGTGGATTAGAAATGCAGCACGTCATGGTGGCTCTATTGGGTTTGAAGCCTAGGTTAACCTAATCTGGTTTTCAAATTAAAATACATTTAGCATTTGATGTAAATGTATGTGTTATCTTGATAATCCTGATGTTTGAGCAGCTGCCTGCATTCACATGGCTGTTGAGAGAGAGATAGCAGAGATGAGAGAGATGAAAGACAGATTGAGAGAGAGAGAGAGAGAGAGAGAGAGAGAGATGAGAGAGATGAGGGCGAGAGAGATGAGAGATGAGATGCTGCTGCTGCTGGTGGATTTAACACCCTTCCTACAGGACACAGATTCCATGAGAGAGCGAAAGAGAGAGAAAGAGAGAGAGAGATGCGAGAGAGAGAGAGAGAGAGAGAGAGAGAGAGAGAGATGCTGCTGCTGGATTTAACACCCTTCCTACAGGACACAGATTCCATGTGTGCATAGGCTTAGTTGTGATTATCTTCCTCCGTTGGCTCCAGTTGTAAGCTCCACCACATCAGGCTAGGGCGCTAGGCGCTAGCTGCTGTCTGATACACCCTGACTAGGTCTCAAATGGCACCCTATTCCCTATATAGTGCACTACTTTTGACCAGAGCCCCATAGGGAATAGGGTTCCATTTGGGACGGTCCTCCAGCATAACGCTATGAGCCTGGTGATGAAAAGCCACAGTGTTGGCATGGCAGCCATCTAAATCAACATACAAAGATAGAGTCATGCTTCATCCAGGAGAAGGATTCCTTCAGTAGTACTGAGACAGTGTTTGTGTCCTAAATGGCTACCTGTTCCCTATGTAGTCCATAGGGCTCTGGTGATAGGGCATAGGGTGCTATTTGGGAAACACACCGTTTAATGCCTTTTAATATGCAGACAGATCCATGATGATTTATCCAGGTTTTTTTTCTCACAAATTGTACCCTATTCCCTATTATAGTGCACTACGTTTGACCTGAACCCTATGAACCATGGTCAAAAGTAGTGCACTAAATTGATAATAGAGCATCATTTGGAAAGCAGACCCAGAACAGAAATATGACGTGTTGATATCATACGGGTTATTTTCGGTAGTATTCTGTCAAGCTACACCAACCCCATGACTGACTATATAAATATACCAACTCATTAACTTATACTTATTAACTAAACCTCTACTGTCACTAGCTTGTTTTGGCACTGCCTCTCTCTGAAATTATCCCCTGCTCATAGGTCGAACCCTCATCATTATTCTGGGACCAAACCTTTCTCCCTTTGATGGTGGGAACAGAGAGAGACAGAGAAGAAGAGAGTAGAGAAGGGGTCAATTAGTAATTCTCTGTTCTCTGTTCTCTGTTCTCTGTTCTCTCTCTCTCTCTCTTTCTCTCTGTCTGTCACTGTCTCTCTGTCTGTCTCTCTGTCTCTCGCCTTCTTCCTGTCTCACTCTCTCTCTCTTTCTCCAGGTTGTCCTGTGGCTATCAAGAGAGTGGGCAGGAACAAGAGGATCTCTCTGGCAGCTGCCGCCATGACAGCCATGGAATCAGACCCCTCCAGACTCCAAGGGCCTTCGCCCTCCTCCTGCTCTCCCTCGTTCATCCATCCCCTCCGCCTGTTCCAACTGTCACCAATCAAGATCCCCTTTCGCCTATCTCCACCTGGCCCAGGTAAACAAACTCCTGTGATGCCTGGCTGAAATGCACCCTATTTCTTGTATAGTGTACTACGTTTAACCACGGCCCATCGAGCTCTGGTCTAAAGTAATGCACTAAATAGGGAATTGGGGTCCACGTTATACGTTGAGCACTAAGTAGGGTATAGGGGGCCATTTCAGACACGACCTCTGTTTAGCCAATCCAGGATGTGTGTCTGCAGTCTGTTGATGTGTTTTAGGTTGTGTTGTTTAAGGTCTGTGTCTATTGTCCTAGCTGCAGGGTTTTTTGGTATCATTAATACCAGCGGGTCTTTCACTAAGGCTGTTATGACCTAACTGCAGGGTTTTTTGGCATCATTAATACCAGCGGGTCTTTCACTAAGGCTGTTATGACCTAACTGCAGGGTTTTTTGGTATCATTAATACCAGCGGGTCTTTCACTAAGGCTGTTGCTGTATGTCCTAATTGGTGAATTGTAATTGCAAATATGTGGCATTATGCGAATGGTAACATTGAACAGCTTTGTTTTTATTGTATTTAATGCAGAATCTTTCTTTGAACTACAACAGGCTTCTTTCTACGTTGCATTTTATAGAAGTTCATGTGAGAAAGGTTTTATTTTGGCCAGCAGTATTAGCGTCATGGTTGACATGAAGCATCCTCACCTTCAAATGCAGACTGTGGTGTATTCTGTGAGACTTTAGAACGTAAAAGAGATTACTACAGTATTCCTAACTGCTGGTTTGTATTCCAAGTAGCAATTAGCTAGCTGGGTGGTTGGGTTACTGTATAATGATCTCATTGTTCTGTGTTTCTACCTGGACAGTTGGGTTACTGGTTACTGTATAATGATGTTATTGTGTTTCTACCTGGACAGTTGGGTTACTGGTTACTGTATAATGATCTTATTGTGTTTCTACCTGGACAGTTGGGTTACTGTATAATGATCTCATTGTGTTACTACCTGGACAGTTGGGTTACTGTATAATGATCTTATTGTGTTACTACCAGGACAGTTGGGTTACTGTATAATGATGTTATTGTGTTTCTACCTGGACAGTTGGGTTACTGTATAATGATGTTATTGTGTTTCTACCTGGACAGTTGGGTTACTGTATAATGATCTTATTGTGTTACTACCTGGACAGTTGGGTTACTGTATAATGATCTTATTGTGTTTCTACCTGGACAGTTGGGTTACTGTATAATGATGTTATTGTGTTTCTACCTGGACAGTTGGGTTACTGGTTACTGTATAATGATGTTATTGTGTTACTACCTGGACAGTTGGGTTACTGTATAATGATGTTATTGTGTTTCTACCTGGACAGTTGGGTTACTGGTTACTGTATAATGATCTTATTGTGTTACTACCTGGACAGTTGGGTTACTGTATAATGATGTTATTGTGTTTCTACCTGGACAGTTGGGTTACTGTATAATGATGTTATTGTGTTACTACCTGGACAGTTGGGTTACTGGTTACTGTATAATGATCTTATTGTGTTTCTACCTGGACAGTTGGGTTACTGTATAATGATGTTATTGTGTTTCTACCTGGACAGTTGGGTTACTGGTTACTGTATAATGATGTTATTGTGTTTCTACCTGGACAGTTGGGTTACTGTATAATGATGTTATTGTGTTTCTACCTGGACAGTTGGGTTACTGTATAATGATGTTATTGTGTTTCTACCTGGACAGTTGGGTTACTGGTTACTGTATAATGATGTTATTGTGTTTCTACCTGGACAGTTGGGTTACTGGTTACTGTATAATGCTCGTATTGTGTTACTACCAGGACAGTTGGGTTACTGTAAAATGATCTTATTTTGTTTCTACCTGGCCAGTTGGGTTACTGTATAATGATCTTATTGTGTTACTACCTGGAGAGTTGGGTTACTGTATAATGATATTTTTCTACCTGGACAGTTGGGTTACTGGTTACTGTTACTACCCCTTCTCTCCCTTCGTTCTCTCCCTGTACCTCCTCATTGTAAAGGATGAGGAGAGGGACTTTCATTTTGCTGAAGTGGACATGTTTAAATCAAGGGTCAACACATCATTATTGGATTCAGAAAATGAGTCTGCTACTGTAGGTAATTTACTGGAGGAACCAGACAATGTCTACCTCTGTCTCTGTTCTCTCTGTCTCTCTGTTCTTTCTTCTCTGTTCTCTGTCTCTGTTATGTTCTCTGTTATCTGTTATCTCTCTGTTCTCTGTTCTCTCTCTGTTCTCTGTCTCTGTTATGTTATCTGTTATCTGTTATCTGTTCTCTCTCTGTTATCTGTTCTCTCTCTCTCTCTCTCTCTCTCTCTCTCTCTCTCTCTCTCTCTCTCTCTCTCTCTCTCTTACATCAATTCAATTTCAATTTAAGGGCTTTATTGACATGGGAAACATATGTTTACAATGTCAAAGCAAGTCAAATAGGTAATTTTTTTTTTACAGTAAACATTCCACTGACAAAAGTTCCAAAAGTCATTTAACATTAAATAAATAAACTTAAATATAGGTTGTATTTACAATGCTGTTTGTTCTTCACTGGTCGCCCTTTCCTTGTGGCAATAGGTCACACATCTTGCTGCTGTGATGGCACACTGTGGTATTTCACCCAGTAGATATGGGAGTTTATCAAAACTGGGTTTGTTTTTTAATTCTTTGCGGATCTGTGTAATCTGAGGGAAATATGTGTCTCTAATATGGTCATACATTTGGCAGGAGGTTAGGAAGTGCAGCTCAGTTTCCACCTCATTTTGTGGGCAGTGTGCACATAGTCCATCTTCTCTTGAGAGCCAGTTCTAATGCACATTCAGATGTCATAAATCAACACTGCAGAGCTCTCCCTGTCCTCTGCCGTGTCTTGATTCTATTACTGTTGATGATACCTGGAAATGTGCGAGTACACCCTGGCCATCTACTGTTGCTAGCCCCAATTCTGACTTGTGCTCTGATATCTGCTTCACTGATTTCTGCACCCGTAAAAGCCTGGGTTTTCTGCACGTTAACACTGGAAGCTTATTACCTGAAATGGATCAATTGAAAGTGTGGGTTCACAGCTCCAATCCAGATGTGTTGGTCATTACTGAGACGTGGTTAAGAAAGAGTGTTTTGAATACTAATGTTAACTTTTCTGGTTATAACCTTTTTCGTGGGAGAGGTGGGAGAGTGGCAATCTTCACCAAGGATCACCTTCAGTGCTCTGTTGTCTCCACCAAGTCTGTCCCCCAACAATTTGATTTGCTGGTTTTAAGAATGAAGCTTTCAAATAGCTCTTCGTTGACTGTTGCTGGGTGTTATCGTCCTCCATCAGCACCAGCCTGTACCCTACCTGCCCTAAACTCTCTCCGGGCCCCTTACACCAAGTCTGAATTTGTCCTGCTAGGTGAACTAAACTGGGACATGCTTAAACCACCTGACCAAGTCCTAAAGCAATGAGACACCCTAAATCTTTCTCAGATTATTACCAATCCCACAAGGTATGACTCCAAACACCCAGAAAAGGCTACTCTCCTTGATGTTATCCTCACAAATAATCCTGATAGGTATCAGTCTGGTGTTTTCTGTCATGTCCTTAGTGATCACTGTTTTACAGCCTGTGTTCGTAATGGCTGCTCAGTGAAACGACCTGTCCTGATTTGTCATAGACGCTTACTAAAAAACTTTAATGAGCAAGCCTTCCTTCATGACCTGGCCTCTGTAAATTACAAGGAGCACATGGCTGAGCTCTTTAAATCACCACTTCATTAAGTCCGGATTCCTATTTGACTCAGCCATGCCTCCTCCAACATTTCCTCATCTCCCACCCCTTCTAATGCGACTAGCCCGATGCTTCTCCCTCTTTTTCCCCGCTACAAAGTTTCTCCGAGGTGCTAAAGGATCTCCTTAAACTTTACCCCCCAAAATAATCTGGGTCAGATGGTTTAGACCCTTTCTTCTTTAAGGTTGCTGACACTATCATCGCCAAGCCTATCTCTGACCTTTTAAAACCTGTCTCTCCTCTCTGGGGAGGTTCCCATTGCTTGGAAGGCAGCCACGGTTCGTCCTTTATTTAAAGGGGGAGATCAAGCTCATCCTAACTGTTATAGGCCTATTTCTATTTTGTTTTGTTTATCAAAAGTGTTGGAAAAACTTGTCAATAATCAACCGACTGGCTTTCTTGATGTCTATAGTATTCTCTCTGGTATGCAATCTGGTTTCAGCTCAGGTTATGGATGTGTCACTGCAACCTTAAAGGTCCTCAGTGATGTCACCATTTCCCTTGATTCTAAGCAAAGTTGTGCTGAAATTGTTATTGACTTGGCCAAAGCTTTTGATACGGTTGACCCTTCCATTATTGTGGGCCGGCAAAGGAGTATTGGTGTCTCTGAGGAGTCTTTGGCCTGGTTTGCTAACTACCTCTCTTAAAGAGTACAGTATATAACATCAAAACATCTGCTGTCTCAGCCACTGCCGGTCACCAAGGGAGTACACCAAGGCTCGATCCTAGGCCCCACGTTCTTCTCAATTTGCATCAACAACATAGCTCAGGCAGTAGGAAGCTCTCTCATCCATTTATATGCAGATGACAGTCTCATACTCATCTGGCCCCTCCCTGGATTTTGTGTTAAACACTCTCCAACAAAGCTTTCTTAGTGTCCAACAAGCTTTCTCTACCCTTAACCCTGTTCTGAACACCTCCAAAAAGAAAGGTCATGTGGTTTGGTAAGAATAATGCCCCTCCTCCCACAGGTGTGATCACTACCTCTGAGGGTTTAGAGCTTGAGGTAGTCACCTCATACAAGTACTTGGGAGTATGGCTAGACGGTACACTGTCCATCTCTCAGCACATATCAAAGCTGCAGGCTAAGGTTAAATCTAGACTTGGTTTCCTCTATCGTAATCGCTCCTCTTTCACCCCAGCTGCCAAACTAACCCTGCTTCAGGTGACCATCCTACCCATGCTAGATTACGGAGACATAATTTATAGATCGGCAGGTAAGGGTGCTCTCGAGCAGCTAGATGTTCTTTATCATTCGGCCGTCAGATTTGCCACCAATACTCCTTATAGGACACATCCCTGCACTCTATACTCCTCTATAAACTGGTCATTTCTGTATACCCATCGCAAGACCCACTGGTTGATGCTTATTTATAAAACCCTCTTAGGCCTCACTCCCCCCTATCTGAGATATCTACTGCAGCCCTCATCCTCCACATACAACACCCGTTCTGCCAGTCCCATTCTGTTAAAGGTCCCCAGAGCACACACATCCCCAGAGCACACACATCCCTGGGTCGCTCCTCTTTTCAGTTCGCTGTAGCTAGTTGCAGTTGTCATCTTAGGTCTCTCTTTATGTAGTGTTGTGTTGTCTCTCTTTATGCAGTGTTGTGTTGTCTCTCTTTATGTAGTGTTGTGTGGTCTCTCTTTATGTAGTGTTGTGTAGTCTCTCTTTATGTAGTGTTGTGTTGTCTCTCTTTATGTAGTGTTGTGGTGTCTCTCTTTATGTAGTGTTGTGGTGTCTCTCTTTATGTAGTGTTGTGGTGTCTCTCTTTATGTAGTGTTGTGTTGTCTCTCTTTATGTAGTGTTGTGGTGTCTCTCTTTATGTAGTGTTGTGTTGTCTCTCTTTATGTAGTGTTGTGGTGTTTCTCTTTATGTAGTGTTGTGTTGTCTCTCTTTATGTAGTGTTGTGGTGTCTCTCTTTATGTAGTGTTGTGTTGTCTCTCTTTATGTAGTGTTGTGGTGTCTCTCTTTATGTAGTGTTGTGGTGTCTCTCTTTATGTAGTGTTGTGGTGTCTCTCTTTATGTAGTGTTGTGGTGTCTCTCTTTATGTAGTGTTGTGTTGTCTCTCTTTATGTAGTGTTGTGGTGTTTCTCTTTATGTAGTGTTGTGTTGTTTCTCTTTATGTAGTGTTGTGGTGTTTCTCTTTATGTAGTGTTGTGGTGTTTCTCTTTATGTAGTGTTGTCTCTCTTGTCGTGATGTGTGTTTTGTCCTATATTTTTTTATTTGATTTTTTAATCCAAGCCTCGTCCCAGCCGGAGGCCTTTTGGCCGTTATCTAAATACGAATTTGTTCTTAACTGACTTGCCTAGTTAAATAAAGGTTAAATATTTTTTTTTTTAAAGGTCTGACTACAGTAGCCTTTCTCAATAGCAAGGCTATGCTCACTGAGTCTGTACAAAGTCAAAGCTTTCCTTAAGTTGGGGTCAGTCACAGGGGTCAGGTATTCTACCACTGTGTACTCTCTGTTTAGGGTCAAATAGCATTCTAGTTTGCTCAGTTTTTTTGTTAATTCTTTCCAATGTGTCAATTAATTAAGTTTTTCTCATGATTTGGTTGGGTCTAATTGTCTTTCTGTCCTGGGGCTCTGTGGTGTCTGCTGTGTTTGTGAACAGAGCCCCAGGACCAGCTTGCTTAGGGGACTCTTCTCCAGGTTCATCTCTCTGTAGGTGAGGGCTTTGTTATGGAAGGTTTGGGAATCGCTTCCTTTTAGGTGGTTGTAGAATTTTACAGCTCTTTTCTGAATGTTGATAATGCAGAGTCTCAATTTGTTGTTTGTCCCATTTTGTGAATTCTTGGTTGGTGAGCGGACCCCAGACCTCACAACCATAAATCTCTCTCTCTCTCTCTCTCTCACTCTCACTCTCACTCTCACTCTCTCGCTCTATGATAGATGGATAAGTGAAGTATTTTTCTGCATCATGCAGGTGGATGGCCAGGGCCATATGGGTTAGAGAGGTTTGGGAAAGAAAAGTCAAGGAGAGAGGAGATGAAGACTGTTTTAGTCAGACTGCTAGCCTGTCAGAGTGTGTGTATGAAGACTGTTTTAGTCAGACAGCTAGCCTGTCAGAGTGTGTGTATGAAGAATGTTTTAGTCAGACAGCTAGCCTGTCAGAGTGTGTGTATGAGACTGTTTTAGTCAGACAGCTAGCCTGTCAGAGTGTGTGTATGAAGACTGTTTTAGTCAGACAGCTAGCCTGTCAGAGTGTGTGTATGAAGACTGTTTTAGTCAGACAGCTAGCCTGTCAGAGTGTGTGTATGAAGACTGTTTTAGTCAGACAGCTAGCCTGTCAGAGTGTGTGTATGAAGACTGTTTTAGTCAGACAGCTAGCCTGTCAGAGTGTGTGTATGAAGACTGTTTTAGTCAGACAGCTAGCCTGTCAGAGTGTGTGTATGAAGACTGTTTTAGTCAGACAGCTAGCCTGTCAGAGTGTGTGTATGAGACTGTTTTAGTCAGACAGCTAGCCTGTCAGAGTGTGTGTATGAGACTGTTTTAGTCAGACAGCTAGCCTGTCAGAGTGTGTGTATGAGACTGTTTTAGTCAGACAGCTAGCCTGTCAGAGTGTGTGTATGAAGACTGTTTTAGTCAGACAGCTAGCCTGTCAGAGTGTGTGTATGAAGACTGTTTTAGTCAGACAGCTAGCCTGTCAGAGTGTGTGTATGAGGCTGTTTTAGTCAGACAGCTAGCCTGTCAGAGTGTGTGTATGAAGACGGTTTTAGTCAGACAGCTAGCCTGTCAGAGTGTGTGTATGAGACTGTTTTAGTCAGACAGCTAGCCTGTCAGAGTGTGTGTATGAAGACTGTTTTAGTCAGACAGCTAGCCTGTCAGAGTGTGTGTATGAAGACTGTTTTAGTCAGACAGCTAGCCTGTCAGAGTGTGTGTATGAAGACTGTTTTAGTCAGACAGCTAGCCTGTGTGTGTAAGAACAACACTTCTTTATAATCTCACTCACCCTCCCTCCCTCCCTCCCTCCCTCCCTCCCTCCCTCCCTCCCTCCCTCCCTGCCTCCCTGCCTGCCTGCCTGCCTGCCTGCCTGCCTGCCTGCCTGCCTCCCTCCCTGCCTCCCTGCCTGCCTGCCTCCCTCCCTGCCTGCCTGCCTGCCTCCCTCCCTCCCTGCGTAGATTCACACACTCACATTGCCTGGGTTGGGAGGATGGAGTACAGCAGTCTGCTCTATTCCCTATACATATAGAGGATTCATTTAGAACTGAGCCCTATGGGTCCTGGTCTAAAGTAGTTCACTATATAAAGGGAATAGGGTGCCATTTGATACAGAGCCCAGGATTGTTCTGCTTTGACCTCAAAGGACACTTAAAGGGGAAGTGCGGTCACTGCACAACATGATTGTTTGTATTGTTCCCATAAACCCCTCTGTTTATTCAGTTGATATTGTTGGAGGTTTTGTTGGTGGAGAACTACTTCCATATCACCCAGGGCCCGCTTAGTGTGTGATGCTGTGTGTCTGTGTGATGCTGTAGTGTGTCTTTGTGATGCTGTAGTGTGTCTGTTTGGTGTGTGTGTGTGTGTTTGATGTTGTGTGTGCGTGTTTGTTTGTGTGTGTGTGTGTGTGTGTGTTTGATACTTTGTGTGTGTGTTTGTGTGTGTGTTTGATGCTGTGTGAGTTTGTTTGATGCTGTGTGTGTGTGTGTTTGATACTTTGTGCGTGTGAGTTTGTTTGATGCTGTGTGTGTGTGTGTTTGATACTTTGTGTGTGTGTGTGTGTGTTTGTTTGATGCTGTGTGTGTGTTTGATGCTGTAATTTATTCTGATTGTAGACTGAGAACTAATGTAGGTTTTTTTCCTCTGTTCCTAATTGCATTCATTACATCAAACAGTCAGGAAAGACAAACCAAGCATTCCAAGTGAAACCCTATTCCCTGCATAGTGCACTACTCTTGACCAGATCCCTGATCAATATAGGTAGTAGGGTGCCATTTGGGACGCTGGCCCAAGATGACAGAGCTCATCTGCATTACAATCCCTTCCCAATGCTTCCATCCAGATTCACAGACTACCTGACTAGCAGAGATAATGTGGCCTCCATCCAGATTCACAGACTACCTGACTAGCATAGATAATGTGGCTTCCATCCAGATTCACAGACTATCTGACTAGCAGAGATAATGTGGCCTCCATCCAGATTCACAGACTATCTGACTAGCAGAGATAATGTGGCCTCCATCCAGATTCACAGACTACCTCACTAGCAGAGATAATGTGGCCTCCATCCAGATTCACAGACTACCTCACTAGCAGATATAATGTGGCCTCCATCCAGATTCACAGACTATCTGACTAGCAGAGATAATGTGGCCTCCATCCAGATTCACAGACTACCTCACTAGCAGAGATAATGTGGCCTCCATCCAGATTCACAGACTACCTGACTAGCAGAGATAATGTGGCTTCCATCCAGATTCACAGACTATCTGACTAGCATAGATAATGTGGCCTCCATCCAGATTCACAGACTACCTGACTAGCAGAGATAATGTGGCCTCCATCCAGATTCACAGACTACCTGACTAGCAGAGATAATGTGGCCATCCAGATTCACAGACTACCTGACTAGCAGAGATAATGTGGCTTCCATCCAGATTCACAGACTACCTGACTAGCAGAGATAATGTGGCCTCCATCCAGATTCACAGACTATCTGACTAGCATAGATAATGTGGCCTCCATCCAGATTCACAGACTACCTGACTAGCAGAGATAATGTGGCCTCCATCCAGATTCACAGACTATCTGACTAGCAGAGATAATGTGGCCTCCATCCAGATTCACAGACTACCTGACTAGCAGAGATAATGTGGCCTCCATCCAGATTCACAGACTACCTGACTAGCAGAGATAATGTGGCCTCCATCCAGATTCACAGACTACCTGACTAGCAGATATAATGTGGCCTCCATCCAGATTCACAGACTACCTGACTAGCAGAGATAATGTGGCCTCCATCCAGATTCACAGACTACCTGACTAGCAGAGATAATGTGGCCTCCATCCAGATTCACAGACTACCTGACTAGCATAGATAATGTGGCCTCCATCCAGATTCACAGACTATCTGACTTGCAGAGATAATGTGGCCTCCATCCAGATTCACAGACTATCTGACTAGCAGAGATAATGTGGCCTCCATCCAGATTCACAGACTATCTGACTAGCAGAGATAATGTGGCCTCCATCCAGATTCACAGACTACCTGACTAGCAGAGATAATGTGACCTCCATCCAGATTCACAGACTATCTGACTAGCAGAGATAATGTGGCCTCCATCCAGATTCACAGACTACCTGACTAGCAGAGATAATGTGGCCTCCATCCAGATTCACAGACTACCTGACTAGCAGAGATAATGTGGCCTCCATCCAGATTCACAGACTACCTGACTAGCAGAGATAATGTAGCCTCCATCCAGATTCACAGACTACCTGACTAGCAGAGATAATGTGGCCTCCATCCAGATTCACAGACTACCTCACTAGCAGATATAATGTGGCCTCCATCCAGATTCACAGACTACCTGACTAGCAGAGATAATGTGGCCTCCATCCAGATTCACAGACTACCTCACTAGCAGAGATAATGTGGCCTCCATCCAGATTCACAGACTACCTGACTAGCAGAGATAATGTGGCTTCCATCCAGATTCACAGACTATCTGACTAGCATAGATAATGTGGCCTCCATCCAGATTCACAGACTACCTGACTAGCAGAGATAATGTGGCCTCCATCCAGATTCACAGACTACCTGACTAGCAGAGATAATGTGGCCATCCAGATTCACAGACTACCTGACTAGCAGAGATAATGTGGCTTCCATCCAGATTCACAGACTACCTGACTAGCAGAGATAATGTGGCCTCCATCCAGATTCACAGACTATCTGACTAGCATAGATAATGTGGCCTCCATCCAGATTCACAGACTACCTGACTAGCAGAGATAATGTGGCCTCCATCCAGATTCACAGACTATCTGACTAGCAGAGATAATGTGGCCTCCATCCAGATTCACAGACTACCTGACTAGCAGAGATAATGTGGCCTCCATCCAGATTCACAGACTACCTGACTAGCAGAGATAATGTGGCCTCCATCCAGATTCACAGACTACCTGACTAGCAGATATAATGTGGCCTCCATCCAGATTCACAGACTACCTGACTAGCAGAGATAATGTGGCCTCCATCCAGATTCACAGACTACCTGACTAGCAGAGATAATGTGGCCTCCATCCAGATTCACAGACTACCTGACTAGCAGAGATAATGTGGCCTCCATCCAGATTCACAGACTATCTGACTTGCAGAGATAATGTGGCCTCCATCCAGATTCACAGACTATCTGACTAGCAGAGATAATGTGGCCTCCATCCAGATTCACAGACTATCTGACTAGCAGAGATAATGTGGCCTCCATCCAGATTCACAGACTACCTGACTAGCAGAGATAATGTGACCTCCATCCAGATTCACAGACTATCTGACTAGCAGAGATAATGTGGCCTCCATCCAGATTCACAGACTACCTGACTAGCAGAGATAATGTGGCCTCCATCCAGATTCACAGACTACCTGACTAGCAGAGATAATGTGGCCTCCATCCAGATTCACAGACTATCTGACTAGCAGAGATAATGTGGCCTCCATCCAGATTCACAGACTACCTGACTAGCAGAGATAATGTGGCCTCCATCCAGATTCACAGACTACCTGACTAGCAGAGATAATGTGGCCTCCATCCAGATTCACAGACTACCTCACTAGCAGAGATAATGTGGCCTCCATCCAGATTCACAGACTACCTGACTAGCAGAGATAATGTGGCTTCCATCCAGATTCACAGACTATCTGACTAGCATAGATAATGTGGCCTCCATCCAGATTCACAGACTACCTGACTAGCAGAGATAATGTGGCCTCCATCCAGATTCACAGACTACCTGACTAGCAGAGATAATGTGGCCATCCAGATTCACAGACTACCTGACTAGCAGAGATAATGTGGCTTCCATCCAGATTCACAGACTACCTGACTAGCAGAGATAATGTGGCCTCCATCCAGATTCACAGACTATCTGACTAGCATAGATAATGTGGCCTCCATCCAGATTCACAGACTACCTGACTAGCAGAGATAATGTGGCCTCCATCCAGATTCACAGACTATCTGACTAGCAGAGATAATGTGGCCTCCATCCAGATTCACAGACTACCTGACTAGCAGAGATAATGTGGCCTCCATCCAGATTCACAGACTACCTGACTAGCAGAGATAATGTGGCCTCCATCCAGATTCACAGACTACCTGACTAGCAGATATAATGTGGCCTCCATCCAGATTCACAGACTACCTGACTAGCAGAGATAATGTGGCCTCCATCCAGATTCACAGACTACCTGACTAGCAGAGATAATGTGGCCTCCATCCAGATTCACAGACTACCTGACTAGCATAGATAATGTGGCCTCCATCCAGATTCACAGACTATCTGACTTGCAGAGATAATGTGGCCTCCATCCAGATTCACAGACTATCTGACTAGCAGAGATAATGTGGCCTCCATCCAGATTCACAGACTATCTGACTAGCAGAGATAATGTGGCCTCCATCCAGATTCACAGACTACCTGACTAGCAGAGATAATGTGACCTCCATCCAGATTCACAGACTATCTGACTAGCAGAGATAATGTGGCCTCCATCCAGATTCACAGACTACCTGACTAGCAGAGATAATGTGGCCTCCATCCAGATTCACAGACTACCTGACTAGCAGAGATAATGTGGCCTCCATCCAGATTCACAGACTATCTGACTAGCAGAGATAATGTGGCCTCCATCCAGATTCACAGACTACCTGACTAGCAGAGATAATGTGGCCTCCATCCAGATTCACAGACTACCTGACTAGCAGAGATAGTCTGTGAATCTGGATGGAGGCCACATTATCTGACTAGCAGAGATAATGTAGCCTCCATCCAGATTCACAGACTACCTGACTAGCAGAGATAATGTGGCCTCCATCCAGATTCACAGACTACCTCACTAGCAGATATAATGTGGCCTCCATCCAGATTCACAGACTACCTGACTAGCAGAGATAATGTGGCCTCCATCCAGATTCACAGACCACCTGACTAGCAGATATAATGTGGCCTCCATCCAGATTCACAGACTACCTGACTAGCAGAGATAATGTGGCCTCCATCCAGATTCACAGACTACCTGACTAGCAGAGATAATGTGGCCTCCTTCCAGATTCACAGACTACCTGACTAGCAGAGATAATGTGGCCTCCATCCAGATTCACAGACTACCTGACTAGCAGAGATAATGTGGCCTCCATCCAGATTCACAGACTACCTGACTAGCAGAGATAATGTGGCCATCCAGATTCACAGACTATCTGACTAGCAGAGATAATGTGGCCTCCATCCAGATTCACAGACTATCTGACTAGCAGAGATAATGTGGCTTCCATCCAGATTCACAGACTATCTGACTAGCAGAGATAAGGTGGCTTCCATCCAGATTCACAGACTACCTGACTAGCAGAGATGATGTGGCCTCCATCCAGATTCACAGACTATCTGACTAGCAGAGATAAGGTGGCCTCCATCCAGATTCACAGACTACCTCACTAGCAGAGATAATGTGGCCTCCATCCAGATTCACAGACTACCTGACTAGCAGAGATAATGTACCTCTTATATCTAGGTTATTTTCCTAAAGGTAAAAAAAAGATTGTTCAGATTACTCAAACAGGAGTTAATTTAACCTCCAATTTGGGTACTCTGGTAACCCAGCGCTGGGTATTGGACATAACACATGCTGGGTCCATGAGTTGTTGGGATTACCCAAACATGGATTAATTGAACCATCAGTTGGGTATTTGTTTTACTTTCATGCTGGTTGACCTAGCAGCTGGGCCATTTTGAATGTAATCCTTTTTGTAATTTTCAGGAGGCGTAGCCTATTATGAGTGTGGCTTTCAGATAGATCTTATTGGCCACCCGTGAGAGTAAATGCCACTCCTGTTCATCATTCTCTCTCTCTCTCTCTCTTACAATCTGCAAATCACAATGTTCTTTAGAATGTGTAGCATTTTACACATTGTTCCAGAACATGCACTTTACTTATGACATGTTAGGATGAGGTGGTATCCATCCAGATTCACAGACTACCTGACTACCTGATGAGGTGTTATCCATCCCAATGATGGGCTTTTCAGGCTTCTGGGAACTAGAAAAATGTAAACGTTCAACCTTTAAATGTTCAACAACCCAACCCTGCTCTTTTCAAAGAAAACAACCAACTAGGTTAGTCAAGGTCTGCAACCCAGGAGTTGGGTCAACCAAACAACTCAGCATGTATTTGTTGTGTTGTTATGCCAGCTGTGTAGTACTGCAGTTTGGCTTGCCCAAATATCTTGTCTGCATCCCAAATGGCACCCTATTCCCTTTTGAAGTGCACTACTCGTGACCAGGGCCCACAGTGCACTAGATTGGGAATAGGTTGCCATTTGAGACAAAGCCCTTCTCCCTCTATTTTGCTACCACAGCTTGTGGGAGACACATTTTGCTGATCTTTTAAAAACTAAGTAAGTGCATGAGTGCTGGTCCAACAGTAGTAGCGGCCCATGTTGTGTAAGAGGAGAGGGAGAGGGAGAGGGAGAGGGAGAGGGAGAGGGAGAGGGAGAGGAGAAAGAGCGAGAGGAGAAAGAGCGAGAGAGAGAGAGAGAAGGGCCGTGCCAAGAAAAATAAAACAGCGATGATTAGAGGAAATGGTTCCTGTGGGAGACTAAAAGCAGAGAGGGAACGCAGTAAAACAGGAGTGGAGAGATTAATCCCTAATCGGATGATGAGCAGAAAGAGAGGGAGGAGAGGGTGTTCACCTTGTCCTACCCACCACTGCTGAAAGATCAGCTGCCTATTAACAGAAGTTGGGCTGTGAATGTTTCAATATTAACTTGACAGCTTATGTCCCCGAGGGTTAAGTTAACTTTCTTTCACTTCATCTTTAAGTGATGTTAACATTAATTTATATCCTACTGAATAAGTGCTATTTATGTTCTTAATTACCATAAGGAGAGACCTAAGACTTAATTTGTGTTGAACACGGAGCTACAAGAACTAACAGCAAATTGAATTTAGAAATGCAAGGAACATTTTCTCTCTGGAACACCCGTCTAGAACAAACTCCTTAGCAGACACATATATATTACAGTCAGCCAAATCCCCTTACTGGCCTACAAACCAGTCAGCCATTCCCCTTACTGGGCTACAAACCAGTCAGCCATTCCCCTTACTGGCCTACAAACCAGTCAGCCATTCCCCTTACTGGCCTACAAACCAGTCAGCCATTCCCCTTACTGGCCTACAAACCAGTCAGCCATTCCCCTTACTGGCCTACAAACCAGACCAGCCATTCCCCTTACTGGCCTACACACCAGAACAGACATTCCCCTTACTGGCCTACACACCAGAACAGACATTCCCCTTACTGGCCTACACACCAGAACAGACATTCCCCTTACTGGCCTACAAACCAGAACAGTCATTCATACCAGACCAGCCATTCCCCTTACTGGCCTACACACCAGAACAGACATTCCCCTTACTGGCCTACACACCAGAACAGACATTCCCCTATCTGGCCTACAAACCAGACCAGACATTCCCCTTACTGGCCTACACACCAGAACAGACATTCCCCTTACTGGCCTACAAACCAGAACAGACACAGATATATTACCGTCAGCCATTCCCCTTACTGGCCTACAAACCAGAACAGACATTCAGACAAGACCAGCCATTCCCCTTACTGGCCAACAAACCAGAACAGTCATTCATACCAGACCAGCCATTCCCCTTACTGGCCTACAAACCAGAACAGTCATTCATACCAGACCAGCCATTCCCCTTACTGGCCTACACACCAGAACAGTCATTCATACCAGACCAGCCATTCCCCTTACTGGCCTACACACCAGAACAGACATTCCCCTTACTGGCCTACACACCAGAACAGACATTCCCCTTACTGGCCTACACACCAGACAGACATTCCCCTTACTGGCCTACACACCAGAACAGACATTCCCCTTACTGGCCTACACACCAGAACAGACATTCCCCTTACTGGCCTACAAACCAGAACAGACATTCCCCTTACTGGCCTACACACCAGAACAGACATTCCCCTTACTGGCCTACACACCAGAACAGACATTCCCCTTACTGGCCTACAAACCAGGAAAGACATTCCCCTTACTGGCCTACAAACCAGGACAGACATTCATACCAGACCAGCCATTCCCCTTACTGGCCTACAAACCAGAACAGACATTCATACCAGACCAGCCATTCCCCTTACTGGCCTACAAACCAGGACAGTCATTCAAACCAGGACAGTCATTCATACCAGGACAGTCATTCATACCAGGACAGTCATTCATACCAGGACAGTCATTCATACCAGGACAGTCATTCAAACCAGGACAGTCATTCAAACCAGGACAGTCATTCAACCAGGAAGTCATTCATACCAGGACAGTCATTCATACCAGGACAGTCATTCATACCAGAACAGCATTCATCTCAGTACATACTCCAGAGGAGAGAACAGTCATTCATACCAGTACTATACCTCCTAGAAGAGAGAACAGCCATTCATACCGTACTATACCAGAAGAGAGAACAGTCATTCATACCAGTACTATACCTCCTAGAAGAGAGACAGTCATTCTACCAGTACTATACCCCTAGAAGAGAGAACAGTCATTCATACCAGTACTATACCTCTAGAAGAGAGAACAGTCATTCACCAGTACTATACCCTAGAAGAGAGAACAGTCATTCATACCAGTACTATACCTCCTAGAAGAGAGAAACAGTCATTCATACCAGTACTATACCTCCTAGAAGAGAGAACAGTCATTCATACCAGTACTATACCTCCTAGAAGAGAGAACAGTCATTCATACCAGTACTATACCTCCTAGAAGAGAGAACAGTTCATTCATACCAGTACTATACCTCCTAGAAGAGAGAACAGTCATTCATACCAGTACTATACCTCCTAGAAGAGAGAACAGTCATTCATACCAGTACTATACCTCCTAGAAGAGAGAACAGTCATTCATACCAGTACTATACCTCCTAGAAGAGAGAAACAGTCATTCATACCAGTACTATACCCCTAGAAGAGAGAACAGTCATTCATACCAGTATATACCTCCTAGAAGAGAGAACAGTCATTCATACCAGTACTATACCTCCTAGAAGAGAGAACAGTCATTCATACCAGTACTATACCTCCTAGAAGAGAGAACAGTCATTCATACCAGTACTATACCTCCTAGAGAAGAGAACAGTCATTCATACCAGTACTATACCTCCTAGAAGAGAGAACAGTCATTCATACCAGTACTATACTCCTAGAAGAGAGAAACAGTCATTCATACCAGTACTATACCTCCTAGAGAGGAACAGTCATTCATACCAGTACTATACCTCCTAGAAGAGAGAAACAGTCATTCATACCAGTACTATACTCCTAGAAGAGAGAACAGTCATTCATACCAGTACTATACATCCTAGAGAGAGAACAGTCATTCATACCAGTACTATACCTCCTAGAAGAGAGAACAGTCATTCATACCAGTACTATACCTCTAGAAGAGAGAACAGTCATTCATACCAGTACTATACCTCTAGAAGAGAGAACAGTCATTCATACCAGTACATACCTCCTAGAAGAGCGAACAGTCATTCATACCAGTACTATACCTCCTAGAAGAGAACAGTCATTCATACCAGTACTATACCTCCTAAGAGAGAACAGTCATTCATACCAGTTACTATACCTCCTAGAAGGAGAACAGTCATTCATACCAGTACTATACCTCCTAGAAGAGAGAACAGTCATTCATACCAGTACTATACCTCCTAGAAGAGAGAACAGTCATTCATACCAGTACTATACCTCCTAGAGAGAGAACAGTCATTCATACCAGTACTATACCTCCTAGAAGAGAGAACAGTCATTCATACCAGTACTATACTCCTAGAAGAGAGAACAGTCATTCATACCAGTACTATACCTCCTAGAGAAGAGAGAACAGTCATTCATACCAGTACTATACCTCCTAGAAGAGAGAACAGTCATTCATACCAGTACTATACCTCCTAGAAGAGAGAACAGTCATCATACCAGTACTATACTCCTAGAAGAGAGAACAGTCATCATACCAGTACTATACTAAGAAGAGAGAACAGTCATTCATACCAGTACTATACCTCCTAGAAGAGAGAACATCATTCATACCAGTACATACCTCCTAGAAGAGAGAACAGTCATTCATACCAGTACTATACCTCCTAGAAGAGAGAACAGTCATTCATACCAGTACTATACCTCCTAGAAGAGAGA